>NC_134490.1:49624964-49897464 GCF_040206685.1 Ascaphus truei | reverse complement strand
GGATTCACGTGTTTCATACATTTATTCTTGTGTTATATATATATATATATATATATATATATATATATATATATATATATATATATATATATATATATATATATATATATATATATATATATATATATATATATATATATACTGTATATATACCCTTTATTCTAAAGTCTTGACATTATGTATATTAATCTGTTTAGTTATTCAAAAATAAATCTTGAAGTAAAGTGTTACAATCAATATGTAAAAGTCCTGCTATGGGGGTTTAAAATAATAAAATACAAAATTGTAATTTTGAGATATTTAATATGAAATCATACACGAAAGCAAATACTAACAGATTAGGGGAAGTTGATAAATATATTTAAATTTTTTATTCTTAACAAACATGCTTTGTATTGTATTTCCTACCAACCGCCCCCCCCCCTAATGCTAACCATTGACAAAATGTAATTGAAAAACTAAAATTTGCTATAATAACCACTTGAGTGACAGAGGCCTGCAATGTGTTTGAGGCCCTTCCAGCAAAGGATGAGTTAATTACCATTAAAAAGAAACTACAATAAATAATTATTCTACTCTTAAAATATTTAAGTTGTGCATAAACATCTTGGAGCCGCATTCCCTAACCATGGGGGTGACAGCAGGGGGGATGAGGGGGAATAACCTCCCGGTTTCCATGAAAGCTTGTGCAAAAGTTATTAGGGCGATTTGCATACTAAAGGAAAGATAGAGACAAGTATACATTTAAAACAAAATCACTGTAAATGAAAACGTACAGCTTCAATATTAATCAGCGGAGCAGAAAGAGTGTGAAAGGAGCATGAAAAGAAATAAAATAAATGTGTACGTTTAATCAGACAGGATTGCGCAGGACACGAAGAACGAGGCTAATTAATCTCAGCAGGTAGCGCTAACCTTCAGTTTTCATAAATAAATAAGTCTGAGAACAATGTCTAGCAAAGAGGGAGCCAACCAGTCCTCAAGGGTTACCAACAGGTCAGGTTTTCATATCCCTGCTTCAGCACAGGTTCAGCACACTGATTGAGCCACCTGTGCTGAAGCAGGGATATCCTAAAATCCAGACCTGTTGGTAGCCCACGAGGACTGGAGTTGTCTACACCTGGTCTAGCAGGACTGTGGAAACAGAAAGAGGATTATTTCCAGAACAATTATTCAGGGACCCCCTGGAAATCAGGATGCTGCAGTATATAACAATGAGAGTATGAATAAATACTTGAATCTATTTTAAACCAATCTTCAAACTCAGAATATTGTTGGCACCTCTCAGTCCTTACAGCCAACTGATCCTCACTGATTCACCTTAAAGCTCTGTGCACCCATTATAACACCAATAGGGAAATCCCTCTTGTAGCATGGAATCAATCCTCTTTACACCAGGAGAGGGCAACTCCAGTTGTCAAGGGCCACCAACAGGTCAGGGGTTCAGGATATCCCTGCTTCAGCACAGGTGGTGCTGTCAAACACTGAGCCACTGGTTGAGCCACCTGTGCTGGAGCATTCTGAAAACCTGACCTGTTGGTGGCCTTTGACGACTGAAGTCGCTCACCCCTACTTTACACACATACTCTCTGTAAAGAAGAGAGACTATAGACAGGATATTCTGCCATCACTCTGCGTGCCCTGTTCATTTTCACAGGAGGCAAAGAAGAGGGAGCTGTCAAAATATCTATAAATAGAATAGAGATGTAACAGAAGTTATTACCCTCGTTATCACAAGTTAACGCACAAATAGCACACGTGTTATCTCCTTAACCATTGTCTTCAATAGCACTACTCTTAAATAGAGCGCCAGCCTCAACGCATTGCGTCACCGGGTGCGAATAACATCTGCTACATCTGTACTTTGTAATCGAGTTAATGGTCACATGTTGTTTTAACACTTTTTCTCCCTTTTATCTTTGCAATAAGATTTCTTGCACTCTATATGGGTTTTTTTTTTTTAAACCATTTTTAAACCTTTTTTCTAGAGTAAAGGTTACCCAGAATGCCTATCCAAAGACATGAACTGTCATGTTGGTCCACTAAAAGGTAAGATAACCTGCAACAGATTTAAGGAAAACGTAACTGTCTTGGAAAGGACAAAAAGCTAATTAATGATTTTTTTTTTAAATAAAATGTACACAGGTCTTTTTTTAGGGTACTAATCAGTACTATTACAAATTGATTTCTCAACTTATCCTGTTTGTATTTTGTATTGTATTGTATGTCTTTATTTATATAGCGCCATTAATGTACATAGCGCTTCACAGTAGTAATACATGTGGTAATCAAATAAATAACAGATAATATAAATAACAGATCATGGGAATAAGTGCTTTAGACATAAAAGTAACATTAAGGAAGAGGGGTCCCTGCCCCGAGGAGCTTATAGTCTAATTGGTAGGTAGGGAGAACGTACAGAGACAGTAGGAGGGAGTTCTGGTAAGTGCGTCTGCAGGGGGCCAAGCTTTATGTATCATGTGTTCAGAATATCCACAGTGCTATTCATATGCTTCTTTAAGCAAGTGTGTCTTAAGGTGGGTCTTAAAGGTGGATAGAGAGGGTGCTAGTCGGGTACTGAGGGGAAGGGCATTCCAGAGGTGTGGGGCAGTCAGTGAAAAAGGTTTAAGGCGGGAGAGGGCTTTAGATACAAAGGGGGTAGAAAGAAGGCAATTTGCCAAATAACCCAAACTGTTAATATATTGTTATGGGAATACAGATAAAGCTTTGGAAAAGTGAATGTGATGTGTCTTTCCTTTTACTGGCTCCTCGCTGATTTGCATTTTGATGTAAAATAATGTGCATAATAAAATAATGATTGTATTAGTAGTAAATAGTTGCAGTGTATCTCGTCAAGAGATAGACAGTTACAAGTTAGGTTACTTAGATTGTAAGCTCTTCGGGGCATGGATTCACTTACCTACGGTCTGATTATGTTTGTTGCACTTATTGTATTATAATTCCCTGTAATGTACTCTCTCTTTTTTAAGGTGCTGAGTACCCTGTGGGTGCATTATACAGGCATACCCCGGTTTAAGTACACTCACTTTAAGTACACTCGCGAGTAAGTACATCTCGCTCAATAGGCAAACGGCAGCTCACGCATGCGCCAGTCAGCACGTCCTGAACAGCAATACCGGCTCCCTACCTGTACCGAAGCTGTGCGCAAGCGGGGAGACTATAGAGCCTGTTGCAAATGCCTTATTTCCATCAGTTATGCACGTATATGACATTTGCAGTACAGTACATGCATCGATAAGTGGGAAAAAGGTTGTTCTTCACTTTAAGTACATTTTCGCTTTACATACATGCTCCAGTCCCATTGCGTACACTAATGTGGGGTATGCCTGTAAATAAAGATATACATACATATAAAGGTTGTTGCTTTCTTTTCTATAGTGATGCCAGTGTAGAGACATAAACAATGCTAGGATGGATCAATACAATATCAGTACAAAGATATACTTAAGTGATCTGTGGGGTTTTGAAAGATCGGTGCCCAATAATTTTATCTATGAAGAACACTTATGTTCGTCAATTAAAATGTAAAATTAATCTACCCTTCAGATCACCAGGACCAATACTTCTACTGAAAGAACAATACAAAGTATCAGAAACAGACATACAGTGTATGCAAACAATGTCCCTGCTTCCATTGAAGATGGCGTGCTTATCTTTCCAATGTGTGGCCTCAGTAATTACAATCCAGAGCAGCCCAACGGGGCTGAATGGGTTAAGCCAGAGGTTCTCAACTCCTGTTCTCAAGACGCCCCCCCCCCCCCGCCCCCCAACAGGTCAGGTTTTCAAGATATCCCAGCTTCAGCACAGGTGGCTCAGTCTTCGACTGAAGCAGGGATATCTTGAAAACCTGAGCTGTTGGGGGGGTCGTAAGGACTGGAGTTGAGAACCCCCGGAATAAGCCATTTGCAACATTTAAGCTATGTAAATATGAGCATAGGATATCTTAAATACCACATGGAGAGACCTACAATTAAATCTGCAGCAGGTATAATGTTTAACCCCTCCTGTGCCAGAGCATGAAGTTAGTGCGCCGCAGTCATTCCAGCAATAAAAAGGTTAATGCATCTTTTTATCATTAAATCAGCTTCAAAAAGTTCTGTTTTGCAGTATTAGTCTTCAATAAAACTGGCGCATTCAGTGTGCAGGGCTGCTGGAGAAACTCAAAGCAATGCTGGAACACGGGGTCACTCGCTGACGCTGGAGGGTGGAACTCAGGGGATCTGTGAGGAAGTACTTCTTCACTCAAAGCGGGGTGGATGCATGGGCCAGCCTCCCAGGAGAAATGGTAGAAGGGAATATAGCAAAGGAATAGAAAAAGGCTTTGGATAAATACAATGGACCCTTGGAAAAAAAAAAATTAAGTCGCAAGTTTGATGTCTACCGTTCAGAAGGGGAAATGAGCAAAGTTTCTCATTTCTACGTCTTCCCATTTTACTCTTATTCACAAAATTTTATTCACTAACATTTTTAGAGCAGGAGCGGGGGGCGTGGTTATTACGGGAGGGGGCGTGTCATTGGCTGTGTGTGTGTCTCTCTCTCCTCCTCCCTCTCTCCCCTCATATCTCTCTCCCCTCATCTCTCTCACCTCTCCCCCCATTGTGCTCTCTCCCCCCATTGTGCTCTCTCCCCCCATTGCGCTCTCTCTCCCCCCCATTGCGCTCTCTTTCTCCCCCCCCCCCCCCCCATTGCTCTCTTTTTCTCCCCCCCATTGCTCTCTCTCTCCCCCCATTGCGCTCTCTCTCCCCCCATTGCTCTCGTTCTCTCCCCCCCATTGCTCTCTCTCCCCCCATTGCTCTCTCTCTCCCACCCATTGCTCTCTCTCCCCCATTGCTCTCTCTCCCCCATTGCTCTCTCTCTCTCCCCCATTGCTCTTTCTCTCCCCCCCATTGCTCACTCTCTCTCCCCCCCCATTGCTCTCTGTCTCTCTCCCCCATTGCTCTCGCTCTCTCCCCCCCATTGCTCCCCTTTCCCCCCTGCGCTCTCTCTCTCTCCCCCTTCTCCCTCCCTCTCCCCCCCCCTCTCTCTCCCTCTTCTCCCCCTCTTCTCCCCCCTCTCTCTCTCCCCCCTTCTCCCCCTCTCTCCCCCGCCTTCTCCCTCTTCTCCCTCCTCTCTCCCCTCTCTCTCTCCCCCTTCTCCCCCCCTCTCTCTCCCTTCTCCCCCCACCACACCACTCCGTTTGCCTCCCCCCCCCACAGCAGCAGCCCGTTTGCCCCCCCCCCCACCCCACACAGCAGCAGCCCGTTTGCTCCCCCTCCCCACACAGCAGCAGCAGCCTGTTTGCCCCCCACCCCTACCCCACACAGCAGCAGCAGCAGCAGCCCGCTGATTGTAGCTCTTTAAAATCCAGATGTAGAATTTTGGCTTGGGCCTCTGGATGCCTGCACTAGTATATTATTTTAAAGCAGCGGTCCATGCTGATTTCACTTATTTGAACAGATCTCTTATTGCCCTTTACAAAGCTGTTATTTTTCACATCTGATGCTTCAATGAGGATATTTAAGCGTTTGAAATATTAAGTGTCCGGGAAGTTAAAATGAAGGTCCCCTAGAGCCCAGAGCTGTCTAAAGGTTACTATGGTAACCTCAGATGCTAGAGATTCAGGAATTCATGTTTTTTTTTTAACACTAGATTCTTTTTGTTTATTTTTTAAAAGAGCAGGAAAAATGTTAACATTATATGAGTTAAGCTAGTAAAGGCTTCTTAAGTGGGATTGCTGCTTTTAAGTGACATTTGTGTAGGTCTAAAAGAAACATTTGCCAGGTTATCATCGGTGCAAATTGCTATAATACTTATTAATAGGTAGAGGAACAGTGCCCTCCAAAAGGCATTTAGAATTCCTACGACAAACTCCAGGCCAACAGTGTGATAATGATCCTATGGCTTTTGCTCCTTTTTGGATGTCTGTTCGAACTTTGGTATAATTGCATAAGATAAAGCAGGGAAACAGCCTGAATCACTATTATACTGCTCACTTGGAGTTGATTAGTAGAAATAATTCAGGGCTAAATGTATTTATTATACTGTTTATATGGGGCCCCAAACACAGCCCATGGTTCTTTATTTCTTAAATGTGGGGGAGTTGCTAAAACGTTTCTTTTTGTTGGGCCTCTGCTGGTGCTGTGCCAGTCCCTGGCAGTGATTACAATACATTTTCCAGCTCTGGAAGGGTTAACGTGGTACAGTATCTGTTTATATTGCTGCATGCAGGGGGTGTTCTATCCTAGCCAGAAAGTAAGATGCATATATCAATTTCCCAGAAATGTCCGAGCTGTGGCATTAAATGCTCAGGGCCCTTAAATATATCTTCCAAAACCCTTTACTTTATAGGGTGCACCCAGCAGATCACATTTCGGAGAACAAAAACAGCGTTTAGTAACTGTTAATCATACTTAATATTTTTAAATGTACAGTACTTATTTTTTTCATTGTATTGCAACTAAATAATAAAGATAAATTATAGTGTGGAACGCCATAAAGAATATTTTCTTCCTGAGGTCGTTTTTATTCATTTCATGCAATCTTACGGTTATTCCATAGTAAAAGAAACATTTATCAATTCCTGTTATAATGTTACGTATTTAAAGAGATATTGCAATCTGTCATATATCATTATTGCATTTAGCACCAACAACTGCACAGGTCCCTTACAAGACCCAGTCTTCTTAATGTATATATTTCATTAAGATATGAACTAGTTTATAAACATTTCAAAGTGCTGCATACAAAGCTTTCAGTTTATAGATGTGTCTGCTCATGTTCCCATTACTTATATCACTTCAGTCCTGGAAATGAATTGGGCAGAAAGTATTTTCATTTTTGTCTTGTATTGTAGTCAACTCATTCATCCATAGGTCACCATGAACCCATATAATCCTTTAAATCAGGGGTGGCCAACTCCAGCCCTCAAGGGCCACCAAGAGGTCAGGTATTAAGGATATCCCTGCTTCAGCACAAGTGGCTCAATCAGTGGCTCAGTCTGACTGAGGCACCTGTGCTGAAGCAGGGATATCCTGAAAACCTGAAATGTTGGTGGCCCTTGAGGGCTGGAGTTGGCCACCCCTGATACAAAGCATTATATGCACATACTATGAGATATTCCTGGATGTGCAATGTCATTTTTTTTTTATAAATAAAGTTTATATTGTTGACGACTTTCAGCGACAGAATGTGTTCATTTGTATTTATATTATAATTCCATGTGCTTCATCCGTGCTATACAGAGAGGAACCATGTAGGATTCCTTATCTTGGATATCGTCTTCTTCCACATCCATGGGTTGGGCAAACGGTCTTTATGTTCTCACAATGCCTGTATCGTCATATTACACTCTCACCAGCTCCCATTCTGTTGTGCGTTCCTCTGCTTATCCGATTGTATTCATATCTGAGTAGTCTCCTTTTCTAGCAAACTCTTGTGCCTGAAAACACATGAACATAACAGTGGGCCGTAGGGTTCCCTAGTCACCTCACCCATATCCATGTTTCCAAATGAGGCATTCAAACAATGCCATAGTTGCCAATGTTATGTGATAGCAGAGAAGCTGGCTATTTTAAGGCTTAGAGACACACAAGCTGCCACCGCCTCAGATGAGCTTCAAAGTATGCAGTAAAGTCCCTTCCCAAATGTTTCTCTCACCTAATCACAGGCACAGTTTGCATTGGGGTCTAATTGTGTAGTCCAATCAAAATGTTTTTTCTTATGTATCACTAAGTTTTTAATGCAACATTGAACATAGTACGAAGATATCATATCCAAACCCCAAGTAGTTTATAATGTAGCCTTATTCCATATAGTCAGATGTGGCAGTTCCGGCTGTTTTCGGATGAAAATTCCCCATTGAAGTAAAAAAAAAAAGTCCCCAACATCCACAACGGAGTTACCCCCTTAGGCTACGGCCCCAGTCCTCCCTGCTGCATGCGCGCCAGTCGAAGACTGAGCCACCTGTGCTGAAGCAGGGACTGATTGACCCACCGGTTGTGCTGGAGCAGGGACTGATTTAGCCTCCTGTGCTGAAGCTGTGATATCCTGAAAACCTGACCTGTTTGGGAGGGGGGCTTGAGGACTGGAGTTGAGCTCCCCTGCCTTAGTGCCAGAAGCAGAACAAGGCCCAACTAGTTTGTGATGCTCGATATGTAGCACCTTAGTTGTTGAAAGTGTAATATGAAGATATCCACATCCCCTCTCCCACATTAACAAAAGGAGCTGTAGATAATGTGTCCGCGGGTAGGTGACTATGTCGGTGGTATTGGTAGTGAGTGACATCCACATGGAAAACTGTAGGAGTACTAAATGCTCAGGGAATCCTTTTCTACTTGTATTCCTGTTCTATAACATGGACGTTTAACACATGACGCATATTTGTTTGTGTCCTTCCTGTTGTCTGGGTGTGGACCAGTTATTTCGAATGATTGCTTAATAACCCACCACCTTTTGGTCTAGACACAGTGTTTCAGTGCTGAAATGTTCTACAGTGGAACTGATAACCCAGTCACCATTACATGACTAATGCGTGGCACACGCAGATAACAAAGGCCAGAGCAAACAAGGTACTTTGTTTGTATTTGCATGGGTATGAATTCTGCCCTAGGTGATATCTTTCAAATATGCTCAACCTCCCTGTTAAATGATGGTTAATATACTTATATTGCTGTCCTAACAGATATGATGCACCACATGACTGTGTGTATCATTCTAAAGGGCATAGGCAGAAGTAGCATGCAAGGAAAAGCTTTCCCTAATGATGCCACATGTTCACACTCACGCATCTTTAACCCTAATCTTCCAATGTAATTTCTGATGCAACACTACATTTCTATATCCAAACAAACCTTTTCACCTATCTTATGTGATAAATATTCCATGCAAGCCAAGAGAATCTCATTTGACAGAAATAGAAGTGTTCTCTGCTGCCTATCTGAACATTCCCCTCACTGGTGCCCACTATAACCGTGAGACCTGTGCCTCAGCGATTAGCCAGGTTTCGCAGTGCTCAGAAAGCCTGTCCTCATGAACTTTGTTCTGGCTGCAGTTCTGCAGTTGTCCACCGGGTGTAGCCCAGGAAGACTACAACTCCCAGAGGCCTTGCAGCCCATGACTCGATCATTTCCTCCTCGGTCCCCTATTTAAACTCCAGGAAGTTGCTGCTTCCTGGCATTTTAACTCTTTGTTTTCTCGCTAGTCCCAGTACTGTGTTCCCAGTGCTTGCCCATGCCTCAGTCCTGTCCCCGTATTCCCGTTTGCCAGTCCCTGTCCTGTTTATTTTATCTTGCCTGCTATCCTATTTACCCAGGATTCTTTGTATCTGCCCTTATTAAACCCTTCTGATATCATCTTCCTTCCTGAGTATCTATCATCCTCAGTGTTCACGGAATTACCACCATGACCCCAATCCTCTAAGTTCCTGGATGAATCAAAGAATTGCTTGCAGAGCTATCAACACATTGAAGGGGTTAAAAAGGCTTAATTTGCGCTATTACACATTGTATTGTATTGTATGTCTTTATTTATATAGCGCCATTAATGTACATAGCGCTTCACAGTAGTAATACATGTGGTAATCGAATAAATAACAGATAATATAAATAACAGATCATGGGAATAAGTGCTTTAGACAAACATAACATTAAGGAAGAGGAGTCCCTGCCCCGAGGAGCTTACAATCTAATTGGTAGGTAGGGAGAACGTACAGAGACAGTAGGAGGGAGTTCTGGTAAGTGCGTCTGCAGGGGGCCAAGCTTTATGTATCATGTGTTCAGAATGTTCACAGTGCTATTCGTATGCTTCTTTAAGCAAGTGTGTCTTAAGGTGGGTCTTTAGGTATTTTTAAACATATTTGCTAAACCCCTTTTATTTATAAGGGATACACCCACATCAGTTACTGGGCTCGTATCATTTCTTTTTATTGCGCTTGAAAAAAAGTTCTCTCAACCCAAATGTACGTCAGCTGGAGAAGAGCTTTTCCTACCAGAACTGTCCAAAGATCTTTAAATTAAAATTAAATACATATCAGAGATTTGTAAAGTTGAATTTTTGCAGTGGGATCAGATTTACTTTTAGTGCTTCCATTTTTGAGCACGACACATCTGCGCTCCTTTGGCAGCCACGGTATGTCCTGCACAGTCCCAAGGACACAGGACAAGCCACGTTCAAGCAAACCATTTCAATTTATCCACTCGGATTTTCCAGGATAAGAGTTAAAACGTTACTGAAGGTTTATTGTTGATGTTTTTATTGTGAGCTAAGTGTGGATCTCGCTTGAAAATATCTTTAAAGCAGCAAAACATGAAATCTTATGGGTTTTTTTTTAAGGAATAAGTTCTGTAGTATTAGATAAGTCACTGGTTTTTTTTTAAATTCAACTCTTAATGCCATTTTAAAGCTGCAGACCAAGCAATATCCTCCTACACGTGTCTTTTTAAAATAGATCAGTTCTGTATTATGAGAAAATATTTCTAGCATTTAATTTTTTTTTGAACAACTCTGACATTTTTAATGTATTATAATGTAACAATTTTTTTTTGTTTCTATAGCAAACATGCAAAGTCACATCCCCTTCCTCTTCTGAAACAGGCTCTGGCACACCCATTTTTGAGCCATGTCCTCTCTCTAGCTGTGCACCAATTGTACCTAGTGACTGCCTGGTCACATGATCTTCTCCAATTGATGCATATACATAAATATATATATATATATATATTATGTGGTATGTTTTGGGGTTTCTCAGAGCTTGCTGGTTGTGTGTTTATTAACTTTGTCCACCTGGGCTCAGCTGGTTTGAAGGTTAGTGGCCCCTCCCAGGGTTTAAGCTCGCCCCTCCCCACTTTCCAAGTAAGCCGTTTTTTTCATGCAGCTGGTTGGGACAGATCCAATGCGATCATTCTTCCTCAAATTATAGAGGTAAATAAGAATTGTAATCAGTTAGTTAGGACCTGCAAATTTGGTCATGCCTTGATGTGGCTTGCAGGCTTAAAATGCTTTGGCCAAAGAGATATATAGGTATTTCACTGTGTATTTTTGTCATATTGGATGTAGCTTTGGGCTTCTTTAGTTTTTGTTGTACAATTTGCATCTTTGGTCCTCTTCTGCTCCACTGACAGCCATTTAGTGAACCCCCGAGCCGAATCTTCACCGATCGATAACAGGAGAACGGATCGATCGGCAACTTAGCTAATTACTTATTGTGTGGATTGTATTGATGCACATATTAAAGGGGGGGGGGTGGAATGGCAGCTTGGACTGCTGCTTTAAAGCATCCTTTGATTTCTATAGCAGGTTTTCTAAACACCATACACACACACACACACACACACACACACACACACACACACACACACACACACACACACACACACACACACACACACACACACACACACACACACATTACAGTGGTGGTAGCAGCGGGAAAACTTTATTTTTTTTCCCAATCTTCCCCCCTGTCGGCCGGTTCCCCCCTATTATAGAAAGGCTGACTAACCACAGCCAACCATAACTGCCGCGCGCGTGCACGGCGGAGCAAGCACATGCACTATGGAACAGCCCTCACACAGACAGAAGCAGCCATTCAGTTAGGCACACAATCAGATTTTTTACAGATTTATATCAGGAGCACCAAACGATTGCCAGCTTTGGTAAGAATGTACAATTATACATTGTCACGTGCTTTACATATAAAAAATAATAAGGATGGGGGGGGGGGGCGGAAGTAGTATTGCTGCTTTAAAGTTGCAGTTCAAGCTGTCGTTTAAAATAAAATTTAAAAAAATAATTCAATATGTGCATCAATACAATCTACACACTGACAAGTGATTAGCCAAGTTGCTGATCGATCTGTTCTCCTGTAATCAATCGCTGAAGATTCGGCTCATGGTTCATTAAATGCATCCTGGGGCCTCTTCTGCTGCACTGACAGTCAAAGTTCTGTGAGGAAGATCATGTGACCAGGCAGGCACTAGATTCAATTGGTTCTGTACCAGAGGGGGCAGGGCTCAAAAAGGTGATGCTGTTTCAGAAGGGAAAGGTGATGTGACTTTGTAAATGGTTGCTATAGGAACAAAAATGTTTGATACATTAGAATACATGAAAAATGTCTTTAAAATTGTTTATTTTTTAATGTTACAAGTATTTTCAACTGCAGCTTTAAGGTACCATTTTCTTCTAACTAATAATTTTCAATTCTCCTACCTATCTGTGTTCCAGTTTTACAATTACTCCTTGCATTATCTCACTCACTCTTAGGTTAAATAGCTTAGCGCATCTGGCCCTAACGTTAACCTAATTTAATGTTTGGTTAATCGTTCCGCATATCCACAAAAGAGAAAAACCTATCTTGAACCCAGTGTTACTCCTTAAATAACGTATGGTTATTTATTTTCTGTCCGTTACTGCTAATGATAAGGAAAAGAGGCGTCCCCCCTAATATTGCATATCCACTTAAGACCCCCTGAAGTCTGCTTCCCTAACCCCATGTACTGGCACACCTAATGCTTTTATATTTTCCTCCTGTAGTTTATCCCCACCGTTCTCCATTGCTGCTAGATTTAAACATGTCCATAGAAAAGTTAAATGCTTCTATTTACTAAGCTCCGCAAATGACTTTTTTTGGCCTGAAAATTGGCACAGGGATGTCTCATTTTAAATTGCGCTTGTATGTGCATGTATATTACCCTGATTTCTCCATGTGTGCCACTTGCATCAGAAATAATTGTTTTCTCTTTGCAATGGGTGTAGAGATGTACTAACATTTTTTTTGCTGCGCTCTAAAAAAATGGAGAAAGTGTCAAAATCGTCAAGCTTAACCACGTGTCAACCATTGGAGGCCAACTCCAGTCCTCAAGGGCCACCAACAGGTCAGGTTGTCAGGATATCCCTGCTTCAGCACAGGTGGCTCAATCAGTGCTGAAGGAGGGATATCCTGAATACCTGGCCTGTTGGTGGCCCTTGAGGACTGGAGTTGGCTACCCCAGTGTTAAACAATCTTGAAGATTTGCCTTCGTTTTATCACCAATCCTTCTATCTGCAGCCTACACCTGCATGGTACATGAATAAGGCAATAAAATACCACATTCTTAACCGCCAAAGTCAACGCTTGTTCTGTCAGCAGCTTCTGCGAAGGGGATGTATTTTTAGTTACAAGACACACAGTGAAGGGAAAGGCCCATTAAATGAAACATTTTTATTGCAAAAACCTTCCTCTTTTGGGTGTCTTCTAATTCCTGGCTGCCTGTCTCTCCAGAAGATGATTTTAGTCTAATTTGCTCCCTAGGAGGTTCACTTGCTTGAGCTGTACATCTATGACGTTTTCTTGCCTGGAGCCAAGCGTATAGAACTTTCTTAAGCCATATAGCAGTGATAGATATGGCATTGATTTTAGGAAGAACTGCCTGCACAGTAAGGTGAGGTATTCATCAGGCTAATACATGGGGGGAGGGGGAAATGTGCTACAGTAAATGGAGAAGAATAAAAAGAAAATAGGCAAAAATGAAAGAGAAAACTACATTCTTCCGCTGCGTGAATTGACTTTGTAATAAATTGTCTACATCAGCAAACAGGTTACTATGGCGTTGTTTTTATGATTGTATGTTTTAAAAAAGGCCAATCTATTATATGTAATTTCAAAAAATGGATGGTCTTTTATAACACCTTTTATCAAGTCTTTTTATGAGGTCTTGCAATGAACTTCCTACAATATCTGTTACGTAGTGTTACATGGAGTAAAAAAAACCCCCATTATTATAACATGGCAAGGATACAGCATGTTTCTGCTGGGTTTTTTAAAGATTGGGCTCAGATCTTTTGTTAAAGGAGAGTCTTGGCGGGACTCGTGTATTCTCGTGTTCATTATTGCCATACACTATGGTCCTTTAATTTTTAGAGTGGACGGGAGGTGATATTTCCCCCTGAACATGAACTGGTATTTTAATGTTCGAGGGCAAAAGCTGTTTGACCTTGTAAAATGACACCTGTCAATCAGTGATGTGATTAGATGTCACATGGACTAGTAATGTATCCTGTGTGTAATATGTTCTTTGCCCTGCCCTGCAATGAGTGTAGTCAGCTTCACAGGAAGCACAGACTTCTTCTCATGAAACCCACGGATAAATATCACATCGGGAGCGATCAGGATTAAGGAGGGAAAATAAAGCCAATTTGTACCAACAGTGAGAATGGCAACATCGTATATGACATTTTCTCTATGAAGACTTAAAAAAAAAAAATCCTCAGTGATATAATGACCAAGAAATTGGTAAACGCCAGGATAGGAGGTTGCTCTCTAGTGATAGAGACCCAGATTTCCTAAATGGTATGAAGCCTTAGCCACACATTATTTAGCATCATTTAGTATATCAGGCCCTTACTATAGTAGGCAATATATGAGAAAGTACCTCTTCATGGAAAAAGTTGTAGAGCCACGGAACATCCTTCCAGCAGACATGATATGTGAAAATTAAGTTAAATAAAATGTTTGGGATTGTCATAAGGGAACCATATGAGGCCAAAAAACAATATAAAAGCATGAGAACAAATGTGGGATTTTGGTCCAAGTCATAGGTGGGAAAAAAATTCTATATCTACCATTCGATTTGACGTAAGATGCGGCCTTAGAGTTTGTTTGTAATTTTTACAATCCTACCATCCCCTTTTCCTGCTTAGATTGTCATCACCAATTACCCCTGATATATTCAGCTACCGCCTCAGAATAAATGAACTAGCTAATATTTTGAGTTTGCCATATTATACTTTATTGTTTAACCAAAAAAAGTTCTGATCCTTTCATTTATTTAAAAAGAGTCTTCTTTTATTAAACATTATTACAAGGCTCTTTGAACGGTATCTTAGAAATATTTATACGATATTAATGCTATAAAAACAGAGGGAATGGGCCTTCCTAAAAGAAATTCCACTTTCTTTCAAAAGGAAGTAGAGCTGTAAGTGTGTGAAAGTATTGCTACTCTGGGTTTGTAAATAAAGACAATAGTGATACTCTTTATCTCCTACCAACGTCAACCCCCGCTCACTCCTCATCAGTAATTAATGATAATAACGGTAGTGCCTTTTCTCAGTGTTGGGCAGGAAGGAGTTAAGGACAGGCCGCATCACGCAGCACATAAGTGATGGAAATCAGACAGTCCTAACTTGATCTCCTACGATCTCAGGATAATGGCTGTAGGAGATATTCCACGTCTCCTAACGGCCTGAGGGTATAACGGGAGGGAAGCAGGGTTTCTTGAAGGCTCCTAACTAGGTGGCAAAGCAATCTCAGTGCAGTCCGACTCCCTATCAAGGCAAATGTTCCCTCTCCTTCCTGGTGTTCTGTAGAAATGACATGGCCTTTAGGGGTGGAATCATTCACAGCAAGTTTGTGAGTTGCACAGGAAAGCAAACGTTTTCATTTTAATTTCCCCTTTGGAGCTCAGATTAAAACACTGTGAACCAAACATATCATTTCCTGTGGCAGAAAATATTTTACATCCTCCCCTCCAACCCCCCCCCCCCACTCCAAAAAAAAACAAACATTCTAAAACTCCAGTTAACAAGAGCTACCAACCAACAGGTCTGGTTTTCAGGATATCCCTACTTCAGGACAGGTGGCTCAATCAGTGGCTTAGTCAAAGACTGCACCACCTATGCTGAAGCAGGGATATCCTGAAAATCTATCCTGTTGGTGGTTCTTGAGGACTGGAGTTGGTCACCCCTGTTCTAAAAGTTCCAAATTACAAGCTGGTTTCTCTAGAGCAGGGGTGGGCAACTCCAGCAAGGGCCACCAACAGGTCAGGTTTTCATTATATCCGGACTTCATCACAGGTGGTGCAGTTTTCGACTGAGCCACTGTTTGAGCCACCTGCACTGAAGCAGGGATATCCTGAAAACCTGACCTGTTTGGTGGCCCTTGAGGACTGGAGTTGCCCACTCCTGCTTTAGAATGATATCATGAAAACAAAATTAAGTGTCACTGTACCAAGCATGAAAATCCTTATGAAAAATATGTTGCTGTTTTTTTTGTTGTCAAAACAGACCATCGATTGCAACTTTAACTCCTTCACTGTCAAGGAGCAACACATCACCAATTCTTTTTGCAGTGAAATGGTTAAACTTTGGCGTGCCAGAGTGAATAGCAAACCACTGTCACACCCAAAGGTGTAGCTCATAATGGGAAAAAGAACCTCCCCTTCCAACACTAAAGGGGTAATATGTTACTCGAGGCGGGAAGGGGCTTCACAAACATTTTTGAGGCTGTTCAACGGAAGTCACAAATTTGCACCAAATTTAATTTTGTGTTAATTAGTTTGGGAAAGATTGTGATCTTGCACAAGTTTGGTGTTAGTTCCACGCACACGCCCAGTACACAATAAGGTGACACGCTCACTCAGGAACTTTCTATGAACTCTGGAAAGGTAAGAGAATCACAAAGGAGTTTGCTGCGTCTGACACATAATAACTGAATGAGTTATGCTTAGATCCCCCCGCCCCCCCCCTCAGATGACGAAACCTTCGCCAAATGTTTGCACGTCACGAGTGTTCGATATTGGCTATATCCACAAATGTTGAGTGACCTGCCACGATAACACAAACGTGGCCTTTAGCCCCTTTGCAGTCAGTGGGACCTGCGAGACAGCAACATGTTGCAGGCCGCACCCGGGAGCAAAGGGGTTAATAACTGGCAGGACCCACAGACATGTTCTGTAACCCCTTCCTGGCAGAAACAGGCAGCGGTGACTATTAACCCTTTAACTGCTCTCTTTTTTTTCCTTCTTTCCAAACAGAACCTTAAACTCTTTTACGGCTACAAAAGTAACCATTGGACAACTATAGCCAGACAGAAAAAAGAGGCAAGACAAGGAAAATGTGCATTTCTTTTATTATTTTGAATGTCACACATTGCAGCTTTAAAGAAATCCTTTGTGTTTTTCTTCCCATGCGACTGAAAGTTACTATTTTTCTGTGCAAAATGTTGTAGGTTCTTCTTTGTACAGCGATATCTTCCGGGAGGTTGTAGGATCATAGGGCTTGTGCCACCTGACAATCAGGAGAGCTCAATAGCCAAAGGCAATGTTGGTGCTTTCAAAACATTATTGTTTTCCCAAGGAGAGACCAGGGGAGGAGCTGCCAGCCGCGTCACCGGGCCTGGAAGGCCTCCAGTGCTCCAGTCCTGAAGGCCCACTAGCAGCACATCATCCAGGGTGTAATTGTGATCTTTAATTAAGAAGACGTGAAGAGACCATTGGAACACAAAGTCTATTGTCAGTGCTCCTCCATCTATTCTCTGTGAATTTAGTGACATTGAATAGGTGCTGTTAACTCCTTCAACACTGGAGAGGCTCTGTATTGTGTTGCTGGTCCCTTCAGTGCGGCAGGAGCTTTAAAGCTGCAGTTCAGTCTTTTTTTTTTAATTATTTTTTTACTTCAATAGTTTCATGTGGGCAATCTCTAATTACCTAAAGAACTGCATAGCTGCCGGTCAATTCATTCTCCGTCTATTGATCGGCAAAGTTTGGCGACATCTTTAAATATGGGGAATGTAAATCGTTGCTATAGGAACAAGCATGCTTGTTAAAATAGAATACAAGAAAATTGGTCTTTCAAAGTTGTTTTTTTTAAACAGAAAATGCTAAAAGTATATTTTCTTACTACAGAACTGATTTATTTAAAAAAAAACACACATGCAGGATATTGCCTGAACTGCAGCTTTAAATGAATGAGTGACAAGTTTGTGTTCTATATTGGAGAAATATTCATGTGAAGTAATATTTTTAAGGGACTTTTAAAAAAAAATGGCATTTTAAATTTCAGCTCTTGGTCACTGCAATGTTTGTATTGCTGCAGCAGTGTTTCCTGTCTCTGTTAGGCATAGTATAGTGGTAAGAACACAGACTTTGAACTGGATTCAAATCCCTGTGTCACCTCTCTTACACTGGGATTCACTCTGATGCTGGTTGTTGCACTCTGATGAAAGAGTTAACTGTTGACTTAATGGGAGTTAAAGATGAAATCCAAGCAGTTTAATATATATATAATTTTTTTTTAAATACATGTGCAGCCTTTGATTACCTTTTATTGAAAACTAATTACCTAAGCAGTTGATTGATTGGTTCTCTCGTGATCGATCAGAAAAATTCAGTTTCCCAAGAGTCACTAAATGGCTGTCTTTCCGTTTCAAATCAATCCTTCAGTCAGTGTAACTTAGCAGCTACAATGTATTCTTATATTACTTAGGTAACATTATCTATTGTTACAGTTTGCAGCTCAAACTGCTGGGAATATTGGCAACAGATTATTAAAAACAGTAAAGTGTTACAAAGATCTGCTATAGGAATCAAAAAATGCTCAGTATATTATTAAAAATGGCATTAAGAATTGAATGTTTTAAAAGGTAAAAAAAAGGTAGTAGGTATTATCTAATACAGTGGTGCGCAAACTTGGGGGCGTGAGATTTTCCTGGGGGGGGGGGGGGGGGCGCAGGCAGTTGCAGAGGCCCCACGCTCTTCCCCAAGGCATTTAAATTAAATGCCGGGGGATCGCGTGAGGCCTGTGTAACTCATTTACCAGGATTCAGATGCGTGGTGTGACGCGTCGCCACGGCAAAGCGGGACCATGTGACGTGACATCACATGACCCATCGCCATTGTAATGCAACATCAAATTACACTGCGGTGTCATGTGACGCTGGAAAATGAGGTAAGGGGAGCACAGCTCCGATTGTTTGCGCACCCCTGATCTAACACAACCGAACTGATTTATTTGAAAAAATACGTAGAATATTGCTCATTTTAACCTTGCATTTGTGCTTAGTGACTCTCCCCCTTTGTGTCTCTGGACTTTATCTCCCTGTACCTCAAGCTCCAAAATTAGATTGTAAGCTCTTTAAAACAGAGCGACTGTAACTGCAATAGTCTATGTACAGCTCTGGGTAGAGCTATACAAGAAAAACTGATCATTAAGAATAGCAGTATACATGAAACACAATAAGCATTGACCTAACTTTTTAACAGCTTGTGTGTTTTTTTTAATAAAAATTAATTTTCACTCCTGCCTTTGCAAACTCATGTCATAAACAAAAGCAAACTAAGGAGGTGGTAAGCGGCAATGAAGATGTTAAACACGTCTTAAATCATCCAACAAGCATTGGAAATACAGGGAAGCAGGTGAGGTCGTTCACCTTATTTCAACTCTAGATTATACCGTGGAATAGCGTGGGCATTTCTGTATAGTGCAGTATACTTGTGCAATAGAATGCTATTTTTCCCACCCTTCTTATAGTTTCACTTTTTTGGGGATCGATATATTGTTACTACATTGGGGGTACTTTTTGTTAACACAAAGCTGACAGTTTAGATGAGTTATTTAGGGGAGATGGTAGCTGTGCAATTGTAGCCGGGTGTCAAAGACCAAGCTACCTTATTCCTGCGAGTTAAATATTTACATTTAGGAATCTTGGGCAAAACTAAAACAAAGAAAGGGTTAGAAAGAATGGAGCACCGCTACTGTTTACATTAATGAACAGTTGTCACCCGATCCTTATTTTAAATGAATTGCTTTCCTAAGGCAGTTTACATAATTTCAGTTAGAAGTATATTCTCGTTACATTTTCAAGCCGGTCCGGTTTTGGAAACCGTCTGTGACATCACTAAAGCTCCTCCAGCTATATTGTTTCAGAAAACATGATATTTTTAACGTCTGACCTGAGTGGTGGTTAAAAGGCAGGTTGTAGACAGATTGACCACATGAGATCTCGATCCAGTCCTACTGCATTCTCAGAGCTGTCAAGGGTCTCGCACTCCGAGCGTGAGAATGGGTCTCACGTGCGACACATTCTATGATGCTGTCTGGAAATGGATCCTATATGTATTTATGGCTGGGCCGTTGCCACATGCATTGTAAAACAGTGGGCATTAGTTCTCCCTCTCTCTTATAGTGGAGGCACTGACTCCCTGGTGAACACAGACTGTCTCAGGTGCAAATGAACTCGTTATTATTGGGGGATGTGCTTCAGGAACCTCTTACAGGCCAATTACAATACTGTACATTGGCCGGAATGCCTCCTGGCTATATACGCACTATATATATATATATATATATATATATATATATATATATATATATATATATATATATATATATATATATAAAGCACTGGTACTTGGGAAATGGTGACACACCATCCTCCTGACATGGATTTGTTCCAACTACATGACAGACACTGATCACCCAAACAAATCTTCTCTACATTACACACTATAATATGGTCATTGGTGTTGACGACCTTTTTTGATCTTTTTGTACAAACTATAGTTTTGCAGATATCCGTTGGATGACAATTGGGAGTGCAATTGATTGGTCACAAACATTGACCTCCCGGGTTAATACTCCAGGACGGTTAAATACTACATACAATTGTGACACTTCTTCTATTTGGATGAGGCCCAGGACCAATACTAATCACTTTTGCTTTTACAACTCGCACCAAACGGGTGTCATGTGTTTGGTTTACACTCTGAGGGCTATTTAAAATATTTATATGTATGACATGCTCGATTCAATTATTTCCTGTGCCGTTATCACCATGTACACATTTAACTTTGAACATACAGTATAGATGAACCTCTTTATCCGTGTTTCTTTTTGGATACCACTACCATCTCTGAGATCTGGACTTTGTTAGTGTTATTTGTTTGCTCTACGTCTACAATGTATAATTGGCTTGTTTATACATACTGGGACACACTGTGTAGTACACCTTCAGGTCTGCATTGTCTCCTGCAAAGTGTGCAATGTTTGCACTATTTACCTGTTACTAGACAACGCATTTAATTACCAAAGCTTTTGCCATGTACACAACATCACTAATTTCTTAACTTCCGTAACATATTCTTCTTTCCTCTATAATGTAACCCTAATGAAGGTCCCCCTGGGGGGGGGGGGGGGGGCACAATGTTGTTTTTTGTGTTTTCTTTAATACAATTATTATTTGCTTTTCAATTACCCTTTTTTTTTTCTCTCACTTAGGCACCTGTTTAAGTGAATGTCCCATATGATACGGTCACACTTCACTACTGGTGAGTCACGCTCAATCCAGATGTTTATTTGTTGATACCCATCCTCCACAACGGAGCGGGGGAGGGGAGAGGGGGGTTCCGTGACACTGGGAGGCGGGGCTGATGATGTTAAGGGTCTGTGACGCAGGGGTCGTGTTCCATGATGTTGGGGATGGGAATATGATGTCTGTAGTGGGGGGTCAGGACTCTCGGGATATACCAGCACCGTGAGATTGACCAGGCTGCATGCTGTGTCTTTCCTGCACTTTAATAGGCTATGGAGTGATGCTATTTTCCTCGTAACGGTAAGAATAGGGCCTTTAATGCGGGGTGAACCTGGTTCTAATTCCAGTGTCCGCTATCCTTGTAATCTTGGACAAGTCACTTTATTTCCCTCTGCTTTACGGACCAAAAAAAAACCTTTGTACACTACAGGGCAGGAATTAATTGTGCTAGCAAAGTGCTATGTACAGTGCTCTGTACTTTACATAAGCAAAACATATTTATGTTTCAGCTCAATAAATTGAGCAAGGGGAGGATGTATTCACAGCATACTGAATAGGGTTTGGGGAAACCAAGAGTAGATTACAATCATCATGTTTAGCCAGTCCTAATTCTGTAGCTTTTGATCACTGAAAATCTCAATGTAATTTCGGTGGGAGGAATAAAATCAACTGCTCATGCTATATGACTACGTAGACAAATTGCCTTGCATCTATAGCACTAAAGCAGGGATGGGGGCAACTCCAGTCCTCAAGGGCCAACATGTCAGGTTTTTAGGATATCCCTGCTTCAGCACAGGTGGCTCAGTCAAAGACTGCACCCTTTAGTACTGGAGTTGCCCAGCCCTGCATTAAAGGGCTTATTGGTGCAATTTTTGTCATCAGACTTCAGATTGAACTATACTCATCCAGGTGTAAGTAAGTGATAAACTGGATTTATATTCAGCAGTGCTCTGTGAATTTCTTCCCTATTGTATCTAATACCACATGTTTCAATACACTTGAGAAGGATAGTGTTATGCATTGGCAGCATAAGTGATCTTAAATACCCCACATGGAGGTAATATATGCTGCCAGGCACAACACAGGAGCGTAGTATGGGCTTATTAAGTCCAGATTTTCAAGATAGTATGGAAATGTTAGAGACTGAACCAGATGTAATGGTTTTGCAGACTACTGATTGAAGGCATGTTATCTGATTTGTAAAAACTAATAAACAAGTAGATATTCAGATCTCCTGTGTTTCTCTCCCATCCAGAATAATCTTTTCTGGAGAGTTTGTGCCATTTTAATGAGGCAATTCAAGCCTGCAAATCGTTTTGTGAATTCTTTATTTTTGTTTATATAGGATTCCACCTTGTTAATGTCAGCTCCGGGGACCCCCTGCTTCCTGAGATACTTACCTCAGAATTAGGTGCTGGTAGCTGCTCTCCTCGGTTACCAGGGTTCACAATATGTCCGCTGTTCAAAGAGTTGACATCTTGTGGACCAATAGGAATGTGTGATGTCATCAGTGCAGCTTCCTATTGGCCCATGTGATGTTGGAGCTTTAAACTTTAAAGCCCTGTTTGCTGACCTGGAGCGGCTACCGGCACCACTATTGAGGTACTGTAAGTATCTCTGGAAACAGGGGGGTCCCCGGAGCCGAGATGAACAGGGTTCAGCTCTGGAGAGCCTATATAAAAAATTGGAAATAAATTCACAGGCTTGGATTGCCTCCTTAAAGTGCATCGCTCCAGTGCTACTAACAATTTAGTTGTTTCATAGAATTGACCTTACCTAAGCTCTGTAAAACATACCTTGGCGTTACCTGTAATTCTCTGTAGCATAACATCATGTCAAACTGATTCACAAACTGCCTACAGTCCAAAGCATCTCCAGGCAGCTAATAATACTGTGTAGGACCCGATCCTCACAGGCATTTGATACAAATAATGCTGAATATACCTTTTCTTTATCAACTGCAACTTGAGGAACGAGGCAATTCTTGTTCCAAACAGTTTTGGAGTAGCTGGATGACATTTGATGATGGGGAAGATTCAGACAGGGTGACAGATAGATCATTGTGCTGACAAGGCCTGGGGGATAATGCATAAGCAGACGGAGAAAAATGAGATGATCTTTTTTCATAAAGCACAGCTCGTAGAATTGAATTTGATGACTATATAAGTTATTGTTACTTTGTTTATCGCTGCATTTTAACATTTTGAAATAAAGTGGAAAGTGTGAGAGCATAACACAAAGGAAATACAAGAGATAATGGGAAGGTCACAGCCCAATTGTATTCATTTCTCCTACTTTATTTACTTTTTTTGCACATTTATTATCCTGATAATGGGACTCGCACTCAGCACTATTCTATATTTCTGGAATATGTACGAAAAGAAAAGCGTGCTCATTAACAATGCTGTGTTATTAATACTACCCTGAATATTGGCACACTGCAGAAGTTGTGTGTTTATACCAAGACAAAGCCGTGTAGGTTGTATATCTTTTGTTTGTCATTGGGCTGATGTTTGCCTACATGTAAAATCTTAGAAATCTATACTACAACACACATGAAAAGGCCAGGCAAGTGTTACATGGCAAAAGGGGTTGCCTATACCCATCCACAAATATAACCCTAAATGCCTCTTACGTTCTGCCCACAACATCCACCTAATCACCTCCTCTCACTCCCACAGCTGCCTACGAGACTTCTCCGTGCTGCCCCCTCTCTCTGGAATTCCCTGCCACGCACCATCAGACTCTCCCCCCTGCTTTCAGACTTTTAAACACTCACCTTTTCAAGGAAGCCTACAGTATCTGATATACCCCTATCATCCACCACCGACCCTCCAACCCTACTCCAAACTAACACCCCTACCATCCTCAATCCCAAACCTTAATAGGATCAGCTGTGCGTCTGGACCATATTCCACCCTGATGTATACTCCATCACGCAATGAGCAGTCACTTTACCTTTTTGTTCTAACATTGCTCCTTAATACCTCTAGAGTGTGCCCCTCATTAACTCTCTGTATCTGTTTGTCCTTATTTGTATGTAACTGGTTATGTAATTAGCAAATCTCTGTGCCGCCCATTGTACCGCGTTGCGGAATATGTTGGCGCTTTACAAATAAACGATGACCGTAATACGAATTTGCTATACTGGGGCACACTACAGTAAACGTGGTATCATTGCAGCCTAAGGCTAGGTCCCCAGTTGCCATGGCTGCGCGCGTGACGGTGTACATGCTGCACACAAGGCACAGCCCTCTATGGGGCAGGCCCCAGTCGACGTGTGTGCGTGCGCGCACAAAGCGCGATGTGCGACCGCCTTGGCCAAAAGACAAGATTTTTGACTTTTGGCGGGGCGGCCGAGCATTGGCCCCGTCATGGTGGTGGTGGTTCAACCAATGAGGGCGAACCAGCCACGTGACATCATGGTCGCGCTCCCGCCACGCCCTCTCCCCCCCCCCCCGTCGGATCTCCTGCTCTTCAATTGCAGACCACAAGTCGGTGCTTCAACGGGTGCATGCGCCGCCAGACGCTCCGTAGCCTAAAGCAGCAGCAGCACAGAGAATCTCATTGTGATGTGCTGGAATACCCTTGTTTCCGTCACACTAGCCATTGTTTCACCCCTTTATATTCCAGCATCTCAGACACCCCTGCCATTACTTGACATCAATAAGGGTCTTTGACATTCAAAGTCTCCCAGCTGCAAAAGTAGAGCACAACTGCTGATAAAAACGGCACTAGATTTGTTAAGGAAAAGGTTCCCTTTGATTTTTAATTGGAATTGTTTTCTTTGATTAAATCTGGTGCTGTTTGGAGACTTCGATAAATAGACTCCATTCTGTTTCAGGGTTCTCTGGTGCTGAAGGGGGGAATGGCAATTAGCGATATGGGGGAAACCTGGTGTCCACTCAGTTATCTGTTCTTTTGTCTTTCCCCCTCCTCTCTAACACTCTCTTACCCTCTTCTCTAACTCTCTCGCTGTCCCTTCCTCCTCTCTAACTTTCACTCTCCCCCGTCCTCTCACACTTGATTCCCCTCACTCAATCCCCCACCCCTCTTACCTTTCCTTGTGGGCAAGGAGGGGCTTGACATCAGAGCCCAGTAGCAAACAGTGGTTCCGGCAACCCGATACGGAGGTTGGGCTCGACCTCTGGCTAGGCTCAACTTCCAGCACCTGTCAGCCAGGGCCCCCCACCACGCTCTCTGTCCCGCTCCTTGCTCTCAGGCCCCCCTGGATTGCAAAGTTTAGTGGAGTTACGCCTCTGATTCGTATAGATAAAGCACTTATACAGTGACACTGAGAGAAGGATTTTACAAGTGACTTCATTAACATCAACAATGTGACGAAGCTGTATTATGTCATTACATTGTATCCAGGTCATAAGCACATCATATTGGTGACTGGAAGCATTGTATTGTATTGTATGTCTTTATATAGCACCATTAATGTACATAGCGCTTCACAGTAGTAATACACGTGGTAATCAAATAAATAACAGATAGTATAAATAACAGGTCATGGGAGTAAGTGCTACAGGCATAAAAGTAACATTAAGGAAGAGGAGTCCCTGCCCCGAGGAGCTTACAGTCTAATTGGTAGGTAGGGAGAACGTACAGAGACAGTAGGAGGGAGTTCTGGTAAGTGCGTCTGCAGGGGGCCAAGCTTTATGTATCATGTGTCCAGTATTATCCCCAGTGATATTCGTACGCTTTGCATTACCATAGCATTATCAATGCATTATCATAGCATTGCATTACCGTGATCAAAAGTCTTGCAGACTTTGCTTCTTAGCAATTGCATGTTGAGGACTGACTTAGCTATGTATTGTTTTTATTTTAAAAGAACTCACCAGCCTGGATACGATTGCCATTCATAACACTCGTTTCAGCCTTGCGTACCTGGGAGGGTACGTTATCCTGGCCTTGCTTTTCATTATCTTGGTATATTTGTAATGGTTTATCCGCTAAGATAATGGAGGGGAAAGATACAAAACCACAGCCAAGCACTGTAAATTGTTTCCACACAGCCTGAAATCTCACTGTAAACTTGAGACTATTTCTTATAGCTGCTTCATTGGAAATGCAGGTCAAGTGTCCGTATTTTACAGGTTAAACAACCTCGTAGTATGCTTAATGCAGCGGTTCAAAGAAAAAGATTCCGCTGCTGCTGAAGATCAACAAACTGTGTCATATAATCCCGCTCTCTGTATGTTTTCAGACCCAAAAGCCACTACTCACTGCATCAAACATAGCTCGAAGTAGCCTCCTCAATACACAAGATCCTTGCCATGCCTGCCTTGTTGATTTTGCATTGCGCTTGCCATTGATGACATACAACCAACACTATTCTGAAAAATGTAGATGGGAATATCAAACCCAAATAAATAATTGAAAATAAACTCTTTAAAGCAGCAAAACGGAAAAATCCTATATGTTTATATACATCCGTTCTGTAGTATTAGATCATACTGTCTGCATTTTTTTTAAACTCCTAATGCCATTTAAAAAAAAAATCTATGTACTGATCGTCCCTTGATTGCTGTAGCAACCATTTAGAAAGTCGTATCCCCTTCCTCTTTTGAAAAAGGCTCTCACACACCTTTTTTGTGAGCTCTGCCCTTTGGCAACAAAGTATCAGAAACAGATCTGTTGCTGTGATCCAAACAGCAGACTGTCTAGTATTTTGAAAGCTGTAGCAATAATGTTACACTTTGTAATATAATGTTACATTAGTTGCAGCATTTCACAGACTGCAGCACAAAGTTAGAAAGCGGCCATTTGGTTAGGCACACAAGTAGGATTTGTGCAGATTTATAAGATGAGCTCCAAACGATTGCCAGCTTAGGTAAGAACATAGAATTATACATTTTCACATGCTTTACATATGCAAATAAGAAAAGAAAAAAAGGGGGAAAGTAGTATTGCTACTTTAAATACTATAAGAGGCGCTGGTATCTAAGGTGAGACACAATACTGCAAAAAGACACTGCACTCTCAAATTATTTGTTTGAAAAAGGTATATAAAGATATACAGAAAAACAAAATCATTATTACTAAACCAATATTACACAACCATAAAAAAAATACAGAATATAAAAATAATTAAAATGAAAGTGTGCCATCCTGCCAGTGGTTGTCTATTTGTCAGGCTTCCTAATCATCACAAACATCAGGCCTTACAAACGTCTCCGTCCACTGTACCGCTTCGGCAGAACCAACAGCATGCAGCGGCTACCGGGAGCATCTCCACGGCACCTATTACTTCCGGTATCGTAGCCTTTTACCAAGTCCCGAGTGCAGTGCAAAAAATAAATGAACAATACATTTTTTTTTTAAATCCCTATACCATAACCACATATGTGCACAAAAATGTTAAGACTGAAAAATCTAACTCAAAGGAAACATCCTGGTTTAATGAACCGCATATTGGACACACAATGTGACACGTGACTCATGTGCAAAAAGGGAAACTACAACACGGACATGTGCAGGCAATTAGCCCATATTTTGCTCTTTCCCTATGATTGTGTCCCGTTCCATAAATATGTGTTATTACAGATCAATACAGTTAGAATTTATTTCCTTCATAACACACAATTATCAATGCGTCCTTCTCCACTAATTCCAATACAGCAACATAAAGCCAACATTTATTCAGTACATTTCTATACGATAAGAAATATCAATATGTACTGTTTCTAAGTGTAGCCATGTCTGGTTTTGGCTACTAACCTGCCCTGTCCAACATGTAAATCCTGGTATCAGTGCAGGCAGTGTTAGGCCCAATCCGGGTTTTCCCCAGAAGTGAGCAGCTCCCTTGAGTGACAGGAGGGCGGAACAAGGCCTGTGTTCTGCCCAATCCTGGCTCAGACCTTGGACCCTCCCGCAGGGTTCTTAAGGGGCTGCACTCCCTAAATGTAGTAGTTGTCTCTCCCCTGAGAGAGACTGGTCCCACGGAAGAGATGCGCAGGGCTCTGTCACCATGCTTAGGGGAGTGGGAGTGAGGACTATACCCCTCATCCCATCAGGGGGTGAGGGAAGAGCATACGACCGGCTCTGGAGGCCTCAAGCCCCAGAGTTTGAGTCCAGGGACCATCTGAAGGCTGGAGGCCGAGTGTATGCATTGGAAGCTAACTGTATGCTGTGAGAATAAAGTTGTTCCAGTTTATAAATAGATTGCACTCAGAGGCAGGAATATATCAATGGGAGTAACCGGGTGTTCGCCTGTGGGGATTGCCTCCAGCATTCCTGGAGCCTGCAGGGGATGGAGGTGCTGAACCACCAAGAGAAGGACTAAACATCACCCAAAAAGCCTGTCCTGTCTTCCCCATACCACCGGTGGAAAGCTCAGCATCCTGTGAATCAGCAGGTAAACAGCACTACACACCCTGTAATAGGCAGATCTCCCAGAGGGTGGGGGAAACGCTGTTACTTAAGGATCAAAGGTGTATAACAGGTCTTATCACACCACTCTACTTTACATAACAATATGGTTTAAACTACATATAATGGTCTATGATGTTCTTTATCTTCTGAATGCATCATCAACTGTTTCTGGGAAATTCTACCCAAGCCAGCCCCCAATGTTCTATAAACAGCCTATCCTCCATTAGAACCACAAGTGGAAAAACCCAACCTTGTTGCATAAAATACCTATGCTTAAGGTGTTTAAATGAAGCAAGACCAGATAAGAGAAGTGGAAGAAATATTTTCATAAAACAATCCTAAATTAAAATACACCTAGGTTAGAAAACTATCACTGTGGACCACTTAGGCTGGTTAGACGAAGGGGTCAGGGGCCCTTGAAAAGTTGCAGGTATTGTGCACATGTAACAGTGTGTGTCTGCATTTCCTCTCCCTGCAGGGGCTGATTTTTCCTGTATTGCTACTTTTTTGATACATTTTAAAGAAGAAACTTGGTGAGACCAAAAGCAAAACGTAAGTCCTTCATTATTATTATTTTTGAGTGCTGATCCAGTTTGTTTTTTGATTAGTATGGAGTACCACAAGCTCTGGAACAATGTTATAGCAAAGGTAAATAAGACACACTTTGGTTAAATATAGAAAACAGAGGTGGAGGAAAAAAGATTCTAAATTCTAAGCTGTGTCCACTCACGGACCCAAGGAAACCGGATCCATAACACCAGCAACATCACAACAATTCCACTTTATTCCTTTCGGGATAAAGATATCCAGAGACCAACACAGACACCATTCAACATGTTGGACAAAAGATGACCCAGATCATATGAACTGTGGCATGAATAGTCTATCCCACATGTGTCAGGGTACCCAGGGATCACATTGAACACTGTAATCCACAGCCTTTCACAATGGAATCACACATCAGGACATGAGACCGGTGCTTTGTCCTATTACAAATGCTGCAGAACATTTGCATACCACTCACAGAGAACAACACTGGACATACTCCTCATTGAGGCCTCTAGGTACCGATGTTTGTAGGGTATGTATCCAATACCGCTCTCTCCTCTTTAGTAGAGATGGAGTAGAGTAGCGAACAAGTCCAAATCCGTCCCCCCAACAAAATCCGTCTGCGGATTGGGTACTAAAAAAGACACGCAGATTCCTTCAAATCCATCATTGAATAGAATCTGTACGGATTTGTAAGAATCTGAACTTGGATTTCATATTGAATCCAAAATCCCTACCGTATTGAGGACAGAGATACTTTTAATTTAGTAGTGTCTCCAGTTATGTATATCTATGTCCCTCAAGCCTCTGTCGAAATAAATTAGGGAATGCCTGTGCTAAGACACAGCTCTAGCCATGTGAGCTAAAGCAGCTGATGGGTAGCAGTGCACACTATCTACTACTAGCATAACTCCTAGGAATATCGAGTTTATTGATTCTAACCTAGAAGGGACTTCAAGCACAAAGTAATTATATATACTGAGTTACTGAAGCTAGGTGAGATTAAATAAAACACGTCTTCTGAAACACACAAGTAAAAACTTGCTCTATTGAGTGAGGATTCTTAACAATGCGACAATGGATTTCGGATTGTTCTGCCTTTAAAAAAAAAAAAATCCGAAATGGTGGATTGGACTTTTTGAGGCTGATCCAAAGACCAGAGGAACCGGCCAATCCAAGGCGTATTCAAATCTGCAAAGATTATTCGACCCATCTTTACTCTTTAGAAGAGCTATGCATCTTCCACTTGGCTGGTTATGGGTATAGAGTCTATCACTTGAAACCATATCTGACACATTGTGTCCCGCCTCATGAAAGGGCTTCAGTACTGGTACAGACAGATTCAATTTTCAAATAGAGAATTTATGTTCAGAGATCCTCTCTTCTACTTCCAGTTTGGCCCCTCCTCCCCACATACAACAAACCACATGGATATATATATATATATATATATATATATATATAAACCATAATACTGAGTTAAGTTATGGTGAGTAAAAAAAGTGACAAAAACCCTCCACAGGAAAGCAAATATGCAAATATAGCTGTATGCTCATCTGCATGTCTTAGGCAGGTCTGCAACCCCGCCTTTCCCCATTATCACCCAGCATACAGCACTTCCACTGCAGCAAGGGATTCTGGGAAATGACATGCAAATGAGCACACAGTGTCACTTTTTGCCTTAACAAAAAAGTGCACCACCCTGAGGAAGATCCCCCTGTGGGATCGAAACGTTGGAGTTATGTGCTGTATTTAATACATTTATTTTCATTCACCTGAGTGCTGTCTCCCTTTTTGCTGCCATGCGGTAATGTATACTTTTATATATATATATATATATATATATATATATATATATATATATATATATCTATATATTCAACTAAAACAATCAGGTGTAATAGTCTTGGGTTGAGTATCTTTCCCTTGATAGTGGATGTGTAAAATAATCCCATTTAATAGCCTAATTGCACTGAGCACAATGTAGACACAGGAATGTGCCCTTCTTAGGTGATTCTTACATTTGTCATTTTAACAGAGCCAATGTCGGCCTTCAGACGTTTGTTCCGTGAGCATTTAAATGCAAATAACGGCAGTTCTTGTGTAATTTAAACTAGTTTGACTACACTTGCATCACTTGTACACGTATGTGGTATTCTATGGTAGCCTATTACTGTTCTTTTTCTCACTAGGCACTTCAGTTTCTGGTAATTCCTTTGGTCAACCAACCTTTTCCAAGTGAAAGTCTAGGATATCCTTATCATAACCCCTAGCCAGAAATATATTCTGCATCTCCAGTAGTCTGTTTTGTAGGATACTTTTCATTACATACTTTTTCATGTTCAGGGGATGGTAATTATTGTACTGTTGGAGATTGTTCCTATTACTCACTTTAAAATAAATATCTGGTTCAATTAAACCACTATGCATACATACCTTTTTGTATCTCAAAATTGTATGGACTCTGGACCATTCGGCTGTAAATGTAATTGTTCTATGATGTGTTCAAATGATGTAAAAATAGCTGTATGTTTTTAATCACCCCTTGTGCAGAACGAACACATCGTCTATGTAATGTAGCCAACAGGCCACGTATTGTTTGGAAATATCATGCACATATATATTTCGTTCCTCAGAATTAGATGATGAAATGTACCCCCTGTCAAAATGTGTGGGTTGGTTGCACCCTAATATTTGATCATGACTTCTTACTCACTGACTTTATATCGCTGTTGTTACAGGTGTTGAAACAAGAATTATTCCTTCGTTTCCACTCCATTTTATGTGTTAGGACACAATCTTCAGAAATAAATGTGAGACAGTATATCTTCACTAGAACGGACGTGGATACGTGGAGCAGACTCCTGGTAGAGATGGTGAAGTAAAAGCAGTAAGTCAAATTATAAAAAGCCACAAGGGGAAGGTAAGAGGTAACGTAAGAGTCGAGAGGTTTTGCAGAAGATACAGGTTAAAGAGAGCCTACGTGGGCAACAAATGACTGTTCTTTGTTTCCTCAGATAAATTCCAGGCTGCTTGTTGTAGGATATATTTGGGGTTATGTACTAAAGTCCCGGTACTACCAAATTGGGGCAAAACCAGGGTAAAAGGAAAGGCATCCAATGAAAGTAATTTTTGCATTTGCACTGATTTTTCAGAGGGTAGACTTTAATAAATAATACCCTCTATGTGAAATAAAGATGATTCTAAAGTCTTAAAAATCATGTTAAAACTAGTGTGTGTGTGTGTGTGTGTGTGTGTGTGTGTGTAAACAGAAATCACAAGCATCCTACAAGTTTGCCTACCTTACACCTGCTGTACAGACCAAAGTCTCTGAATGCCTCACCGCTATATCATCCTGGATTATTTTATTTATTTATAAAATGTTTTCCAGGAAGTAATACATTGAGAGTTGCCTCTTGTTTTCACGTAGGTCCTGGGCACAGAGTTATGATGATAGATACATGATTACATAGGAGAACAGGGTTATACATTATCTATAAAGACATTGCATTGCATTACATTAGGTGAACAGGGTTATATACTAAATATGAAGACATTGCATGAACAGTTAAAGATAAAGTAAGTTATAGGCGTATGAAACAGTTACAGAACACATTAGAATGTGAGACAGCTTTAGTTTTGGAAGAACTTACAGTGGTGGTGGTTTTAAGAGAAGGAGGAGCGGACGAATACTTTGTTGAATCTTGAGACCAGGAAAAGTCCCTTGGTGTCGGATCTCAGGTGATAAGTGCTGCTACTGGTAGGGGTGAGGAGGTTGTTCAGATATTCGAGTTGCTTGCCAAAGAAGTATTTGAAGGCAAGACAGGAAAGATGAACTTTACGCCTAGACTCAAGTGATAGCAAATCTAGTTCTTCGCATTTCGCAGTCTTGTAATTACATTGGAGGATAAAGCGGCATTTTGAATTGTAGAGGGTGTCTAGTTTGCTAAGGTGAGTTTGGGGTGCTGTGCCATATACTATGTCCCCATAGTCTATAATTGGTACTAGTATCTACTGTGCAATGCGCTTTCTGACCAGCGGGCTTAGGAAGGCTTTGTTCCTATAAAGTACACCTAGGTTGGCTTAGGTTTTGGATGTCAGGGTATCAATGTGCAACCCAAATGTTAAATGGGAGCTAAACCATATGCCCAGATATTTAAAACTAGTAACAGGAGCAAGAATGGTATTAGAGCTGGTTATTATCTGAACCTCTGTCATTGGTAGCTTTAGAAATTTAGGATGGCTGTCCATCGACTCTAATTTAACATGTTGAAGATGGAGCTCCTCATACTTCCTCCCAAACCTGGCCCTACTGCCCCTTTCTACATTACTGTTGACAGCACTACCATACACCCAGTATCACAAGCACGCTGCCTAGTGGTCACATTTGACTTCTCGCACACATTCTCCTCTCACATTCACAAAGTAGCTAAAACCTTTCAATTTTTTGTTTTTCTCCATAACATTGCAAAGATACGCCCTTTCCTCTGTCGCTTTACTACTAAAACTCTGACACAAGCCCTCATTTTCTCCAGTCTCGACTATTTTAACCTTCTAGTGCCCAGCCTTCCTGCCTCTCACCTGTCTCCCCTACAATTTCTTTTCTCTCTCCTAAATCTGTCTCAGTGTTTCTCCTACTGAAATCCTTCTCCTGGCTTCCTATTAAATCCCATATTACTTTCAAAATTCTCCTTCCCTTTTAAGGCGATACACTCCACTGCCGATCCTTACATCTGAGCCCTAATTTCTCGCTATACACCTGCCCGACACTTGCATTCTGCTCTACGAACTCTTCTGTCTACCCCTTTTGTATCTAAAGCCCTCTCCCACCACAAACTTCTCTGACTCATTGCCCCACACCTCTGTAATGCCCTTCCCCTCAATATCCAACTAGCACCCTCTCTATCTACCTTAAGGCCAATCTTAAAAAACACCTTTTGATTAAGCCTTTGGGTAGCTCCATTGGCTGATACTATACATCTCATATGTATTTATCATAACACCCCCCTCCTGTCTCTGTAAGTTCTCCCTACTTGCCACTTAGATTGTAAGCTCTTTGGGACAGGGGCTCCTTTTCCTAATGTTACTTTTTATGTATGAAGCGCTTATTCCTATTATGTAATGTGTTACTGCCATATAGTGCTATGTACATGGATGGCGCTATATAAATAAAGATAAACATACGAGCAGAATGGGCGACAATTTGAAAGACATCACTTTCAATCCTTTATTGGCTTTGCTTGATTAATATGCGAGGATATTTCCTCACCTCTCCTTTTCAGAGAAGAATGAGGAAACCATATTAGGAACAAGGGATTCTTTCTTCAAACTTGTTGTATTTCCCACGCAAGAAGAGGGAAGTCCTTATACAGATAATTCATCAAAGATTACCGACTTTGCAAGACATGTTTCTTTGTGCCAGCATTTAAGTTGTTGTTCTCCCCAAAATAAATCTTGGGTGTTATATACCAAGTTTTTTGTTGGAGTGAAACTGCAATGAATACATTATAAAACAATGTACTATATTGTAATATACCAAGGTACTTTGTGTTCATTGGAGAGTGGTTGCACAGAGCAAGTACTCAATACTTTAGTGGTGGTCCAATCCAAACTCTTCTTTGGCAACACTCTCCTGAAGTCTTTGGATTTTTATCACTGTTAGCATATACTACAGAAAGTTGGTGTATGAGAAATAGTTTTTTGGAACCATGTCCAAACACACAGACACACACTATCCTCTTCAGCCCTTGTCAATCCAGTGTTGGATGAAGCCTCCCCAATGATCTTCCAGGTACTGCGGTTGCAAGCTTCTCTCCCCAATTTTGCTCCAACAAATGTTCTGATTCCATCCTCCCATCTTACTTTTAGTCATCATCTTGGTCTTTTAATTTGCCTTGGAATCAAGTCAAGTACCATCTTTGTGATATGTTCAGCCCACCGCCATTCATTCTTTTTTTCCCTTCTTTTCCTTTCTCTATACTTCTTTGGATTGTCTGGAGCTTCTGAATTATCTTTGCATTTAGGGTCCATGTTTCACATCCATACGTGACCACAGGCAGAAAACACTGGTTCAAAACTTTCCCTTGAGGGAGACTGGAAGGTTCCCTTGAAAGATTGTCTTGTTTCTTCCAGATGTGCCCCATCTATCTTCATTCTCCGATTTTATTTCATTCAAAAGTTTCTCATCTATTGTTACTTGTTGGCCAACGTAGACATAGCCTTTGACTTTTAGTTCTGTACCATTTATTTAGATCTTCTACAGTTGCTCAGATTCATATGAAGGCCCACTTTCCTACTGTACTTGCTTCAGTGAGTTCTCAGATTTGTTCTGGAAGCAAAAATAAGTGATCTGCAAATCATAGGTGACGCAAGTATTCACCGTTGATTTTGATTCCCTTTACTTTCTAATGCAATGTCTTGAACAATTTGTGTTGCTGTGAAAAACGTTGGCGTGACACGATGTCTCCCTGCCGCACTCCCTCGCTGATCCATATGTTGCTTGTATCTTCATGTAATCTAATAGTTTATGTGGCATTCTCGTAAGTGTTCTTTATAATATAAATGTATGCTTCTTCAATACTTTGTCTTCTTAATGCATTTAGAAACAGTGAGGTGTAGACAGATTCAAATGCTTTTTCGTAATCTACGAATCCTAAAGTGAGTGGTAGATCGGATTCATGACCAGGGAGGTTCCAGGCGGTTCTCCTCTCCCCCCGCCTTGTACCCACATGTAACGTACAAATAAAGACAGGAAACGGGAACTGGAGGTAAAACGGCCGCGGCTATTTATTTATACAGAAAACCTAATAGGGGTAAATGCACTCCCTGCCAGAGTGCTCCTTTGACAGGAGGGGGAGGGGACGGTCAGCCGGCCCTCGAACCGCTGACCTCGTGTCCCCTAAGCGAGCAGGCTCTCGAGGTCATGGATAACTGACCTTGCCCACTCGTACTCCCCCCGGGCTCAAACAGCCCAGCTCCCAGTCTGGCAAGAACAAGCACCTACCCCCCAAGAGCCGCTGCGACAAAGGCAAAACATGTCAACGACCCCTCCTGCTCGGAACCTCATTCCTTTCACTCCGCACAGTATCAGCAGTTCATGCTGCAACAGAACAAAGAAACATTAACACGGTATACAATGCATATGTCCCCCATTACCGGGAATACGCTGGACCTGCACTACCTTCTGCATTCACTACATGATTGCAATACACTACTTAAGGGGATGGGTGGGCGGGAATACTCTGGCGGGCAGCAAAAAGAGGAGGTGCTGCTCGCCAGCCTGGCCTTAAGTAGGCCTTCCAGGAACTCCTCCCCTGAGCCGGGGGAGTGAGGTGTGGGGGCGGGCCAGCGAGGGGAAGACCAGACCCCCCTGGTCATGAAGCCCCCCTGCCTATGGCTAGGGAGGCTGCTTTACTTTGGAAAAAAACTTCTTGTACAACTTGTATGTGGTCCATTGTGTTGTATCCACTGCAAAATCCCACTTGTTCTCTAGGTTGGGCGTACTCCAGAGTCTGTTGCAACCAGGAACTTTGTAAAAATGTTGCAAGTGATTGGAAGAAAACTGATTGGTCTGTAGTTCTTGAGGTCTTCTTTGTCTTCTTTCTTGTGGATGAGGATAACTATGGCATTGCTCCATTGTTCTGGAATGTTCCTGTTCTTCAAGCAGCATGTAAATTGTTTTTCAAGAATTTTGGTTACTTTCTTTCAAGATTTCAGTTGTAATTCCATCTTCCCCGGGAGTCTTCCCATTCTTCATGGATTTTATTGCTTTTGCCACTTCTGGAAGGACACATGGTGGTACATCATTGGTGCTCTCTTCGAGCTGTTCCTCTGCTGCCATATTATGTGTTCTCGTATAATTTAATGTAGAAGTCTGCAACTCTTTTTATGATAAGTGCATGGTCTCTTATTGTTGATCCATTCTCTTGTTTGAGTGCAATTATTTGCTTCTTCCCAATCATGTCACTGCTTCATCTTCTTTAAGCGTTTGTTATTTTCAGTGGTCTTCTCTGTATCCGTTACATTTTCTTACATCTTCAATTACACATTCCAGATATGTGCCAATCTGCTATTCCTTGATAGATGCTCGTATTCTGTTTTAAATGACACAGCTGAGAATTTCTAATATCTATTTAATTATGTATTTATGTACTTGTTTTATTGTTTACCAGGATGAATAGCAGTGAGGTATTGCATGGGACGCAAAACAGAAAAAAGAACAAAACATAATTTTATTCAACTTCTTTACAGCTGGAGGTGCTTGCAACACATTGCTTTGTGGTGAGTACATTTGTCAGGGAACTGGTTAACCCCATTGATGCCAGGGTGATGGTGCACTGCAGGACCACTGTCACGAAAAGGGTTAATATAGAAAATTCGAGTGTGCTTAGAAGATTTCACTTCCACATCCAGTTTGGATTATTTCTCTTTTATCAAGCATTTAGGTAAGGGCACACACAGATAAATCTATACTATGCAATGGAAAAATGTCTGGGAGAGTGGGAGGGACATTAATAAATTATTGGAGGGGATCTGGAGCAACTATGTATGTATGTATGTATATCTTTATTTGCATAGTGCTATCCATGTATATATTGCTTTCCAGCAGTAATACACGTGACATAATCGGAATCAATGCATAAGACATAAAAGTAGACATTGGGAAAAATAGTCCCTGCCCCGAAGAGCTTACAATCTAAGTGGTACATAGGGGAAACTTAGAGATAGTAAGAGGGTGTTATGGGAAATGTGCATGCAAGGGGTCATGGTAAATGCATACGAGATGTATAGTATCAGGCAAAGCAGCTACCCATATGCTTCGTTAAAGAGGTGTGTTTTAAGATGGGTCTTAAAAGTGGAGAGAAAGGGTGGTAGTCGGATATTAAGGGGAAGGGCATGACAGAGGTGTGGGGCAGTGAGTGAGAGAGGTTTTAGGCGGGAGAGGGCTTTAGATAAAAAAGGGGAGACAGAACACATCCTTGAACTGAACGCAAGAGTCGGGATGGTGTATAGCAAGATATTAGGGCTGAGATGTAAGGCAGGCAGAGGAGGGTAAAACCTTAAGTCAGGGGGAGAATTTTGTAAGTAATACAGAATTTAATAGGAAGCCAGGAGAGGGATTTCAGCAGGAGAGATGCCGAGACAGATTTAGAAAAGAGTAAAGTGATTCTAGCAGCAGCGTTTACGATAGATTGCAGGGGTGGCAGGAAGGCCGGACAGTAGATGGCTACAATAGTTGAGACAGGAGACAATGATGGCATGTGTTAGAGTTTTAGCAGTAGAGCGACAGAGGAAAGGGTATATGTTTGCAATATTAAGGAGGAAAAATAAACAGGTTCTAACTACATTGAGAATGTGAGAGAGGAGATAAATGTGACACAGGTGCAGTGTGCTTGTGATGCTGTGTGTATAATGGTGCTGCCAACTGTAATATAGAGGGGGGCAGTAGGGCTAGGCTTGGGAGGAAGTATGAGGATAATATAACGGGGAGGCATTCAGAGATTTTGGTCTGTACTGCAGGTGCAAGGTAAATGTGTCATCAGCATAGAGGGGATTTTTGAAACCAAAAGATGTGATAAGGTCACCTAGAAAGAGCATGTAAAGAGAAGAGGTCCCAGGACAGACCGCTGGGGCACATCCACCAAAAGATCAACGATGGAGGTTTTAGCAAACGAGACACTGAAAGTGTGATGGGAGAGGTTAGAGGATATCGAGGATAGACCTCTGTTATGGATACCAAGAGAATGGAGAAGAAGAGGGTGGTCCACAGTGTCAAAAGCTGCAGAAGTCGAGTAATATAAGAAAGGTGTCTTTGGCAGCATGGAGGTCCTTAGTTATTTTGGTGAGGGCTGTTTCGGTGGAGTGTGCAGTGCGGAAGCCAGATTGTAGAGGATCTAGGAGAGAATAGGAAAAATGGAGCAAGCGAGAAAATACAAGGCGTTCAAGGAGTTTAGAGGTAAAAGGCAGGAGGGAGACAGGGTGATAATTAGAGCGACAGGTAGGGTTAAGCTTGCTGTATTTGAGTAATGGTATAACTGTTGCATGCTTCAAGTAGGTGGGAAAGGTACCAGAGCTGATGCAAGAGTTGAAAATATGTGTGAGTGTAGGGATTCGAGTAGGAGCAAGAGGTTCAAGGAGATGGGAGAGAATGAGCTCAAGAGGGCAAGTGGTAGCGGGAGAAGAGTAAAGCAACAGAGACACATCTTCCTCTGTGACAGAGGGGAAAGAGTCTAGGAAGAGGACGCGTAGAACTCATCTTTTGTCTTGAAATAGTCATCAAAGTCCAGAGGTGAAATGGTGGAAGAAAAACAGGTAACAGTTGGTGGTCTGAGTAGAAAGTCAAAGACAGAGAAGAGAGAGACAGAGAAGAAAGATAACGACGTGTGGTCCTTTTTTGTTTGAAAAATAAGTGATCATGTACGGGGCAATAAGTTTAGACCATTTATAGGGACATTATCAAGTGTCCCAACAACTGTGGGAGAAAAAACAGCTCCAAAGGTCTGAATTTAGTGAACATAGTTCCTCACCTTCAGTAATTTTCTCAGCTAACTTGTTCTCAGGAGATTTTTTTTTTATTGCATATTGTCAGATACCTGGCTCCCATTATTTGTGTGCTTTGTTCAGTATGATGTAATCTTGGCACAATAGGTATTGCCGTTGGCACCATAACCTTTCTAACTTTTAGGCAGCTTTTTGATGAGAAATGTATTGCATGGCCATTCATCGCATTGGCAGTCTGGGCATTTTAGTCTCATCTCTTTGAGGCAGAAGCTTCACAAGATCTGTGACCACTTTGGAAAGAGTCTGCCAAGTCATAGGGGATTATTCAATTAGCAATGAAGTTGTGAATGACATTGTAGTTTTCGGGTAGGTATATTGAATTAGTCACTGGAAGTCAATATCTTCAACTACCATCGTCATCAGCCTTCATCAACGTCCCTGGAGTGCACCTAAATAAGTGCAATCATATTACTAAAATATCTCACTCTGTGATCGTGGAATGTGCGATATGTAACCCTCCTTACCCGGCTCTAAAGGAAGTCACATCAACATACGTTGGCAGTGCCCAATCTCCCAGTGCCTCTGCAGGGTAGGTGCAGGCTGGGTGTTGATACTTGAATATAACAAGGGTGGGTGCCAGGAACGTTTATAATAAAAAAAAAAAGGTGCTTTATTTGACAGCCGTCAATCACGCTGTCCTGACATCGACATACTGGTTACTTCACAGAAACTTGTGGCAAACAATATCACCCTGGACTTCACCCCCTGGTAGCTCTTACTCCTACGCTGGGGAGGTACTTAAAGTGGTTACCCATAGTAAAGGATAAATTGGCAGTTTCCTGCATGCGGTTAATAATGCTCCACCACTTGTTGAGTGGCCGTTTAAGGCGTACATGTTGGGACCCTGAGCTGGCAACGCACTATTGTCGCTTATTCCAGTTAGACAGTATCTGTGGGCTGTGTTACTGTTGTAATGGACCCATGGATCCTATGGCTTATTTAGGATTGCTGTGGTGTGATGGTTTGAGAACTGAAGGTTTTGCTCCAATGGGGAATATTGGTCAGAAATCATTCTGTGACCAGTTTTGAATAATATAGAATAAGCCCTTTTATGTTATTAAAAAATAAATGCTAAAAAATATAAAAAATGGAAGAGAAGGCATCAAATGACTGAGTGCTTTTTCTTTATTGCAAGCGTAGCACGTTATTCAGTAAGGCTGACTTTGTATCCCCTGCTACCATAGGGTCCTGCCACATATTAATATAAAGGTTTAGCCCCTGTTAAAACTGTAAGCACAGGACTTGAACTATCAACATTTCCAGCCATACCTAAAATATGTATAATTTATAAGCCACACACCGTTTGCTGTCAAATAGGCGATTGATCTGACTTGGATCTAGTTAATTATCTTCCACATACATTATGCGTTAACAGATCTTCAGTATGCTGTATTATATCAATATTAATAGGATTATAAAATACTATTGATAATTAAGAAGAGGCAGAGCCTTTGATTCTGTATGTTACTAACGCCCCTGCATCTCTAGATTAAAAAGAGAACACTTTTCGTTTAATAATTTCAGATCAGTACATCCGTCGTCTAAAGCGCTTTATTAAGGGAAAGCTAGGCTGTGCATCCTCACGCAGTCTTTTTGAAATGTATTATTGAGGCAGCATTGATGTGCATGAGCTGTGCCCCTCTCGTTTAAAGGGGTCTTAATAGGGTGGAAAGGGCTGAAGGTGGAGCCCCCTTGATCAGCAAATTGATATTATGCTTTGTCGGCCAACATTTGGCGAGTTAGATTGATGTGTTTGCCTGAAATCCAACCAATATATATTTTTTTAGGGATATCCAGATACAAAGGATTCCACTTTACAAAAAAAAAAAAAAAAAATACAATTTAGGAGATTGATTCACTAATCTCCAATACAGGGTATTGCACTTCTATCCCGTTTTAACTGCTATTCAAGACAATTGGCGTTAATGCAGAATCAGGGTGTGTCTGTGTTGGAGGCACCTTACCCATTGCTCTACTGGTTCTTTAGGGGTTTGCAGGTAGAATAGACCTGATAACTTGATATGCTCCACCGGAAAATTGGCTGGTCTTTTTGGGGGGTTGTGGGGAAATATTAATGCAAAATCGGATTGTCAGGGATTTGCAATGCATTGCTGGGCCTTTCGGCAGTAAGAGGGTTATAGTACGGAGCTCAAATTCAATTCTCACGGGCTACAAGAGGGCCACATTTGCAGAGAAATACATAAGCGAGTTGTCTTCGTTAAAATTAAGGCTGGGCTCCCTGTCTATTGTAACCTGCCCCATTGGCGTCTCATGAGGACAGAACTTGAGCACACCTGACACATGACAGGTAAGAATACACAAAACAAAGCCAGGCAGTACACCAATAGAACTATCCTAAAATACAGTAATAATAATGTATAATGCAGGAAGAGGATCTCCTTAAATTCTAAAAGATATAGAATAGATAACCACAGCACTCATAGTAGAAAAAACTATCACACACACACAATGGTTGTGGCAGAAAAACACTCTAATTGTAATACAGTAGGTGAAAATGGTAGCACAATACAGGGTAACATGAACCAACAGTGTCCCCTTGAAAAACCCACTCAAAGCATGAGATCCAGATACTGGGACAGGACTGGGGAGAAAAAAAGGGGACACATAAACATACATACGGGGAACACACTAAATTCAGAAAATTCAGCTACGTATCGGACACTCAGCCCTTCTTCAGGCCTGTTTCCACCTAAGAGTGGTATTTCCCTTTTAAAGTCCTAATGCAAACAAATATATAGAGCATATACTCAATCAAAGGAGTGTGGGGCACTGTACACCAGCTACTGCTGTATCTCTCCTCGCTCCCCAGTGTCACCTTGCACGCCCAATGAATGTCTACAAAACGGCAATGAGTCTAGTGCCTTATGTATCCGTCCACTGTGTAGGACGTGGCGTCAAGGGGAGTGGCCTGAGAATGGGTGCGAAGAAGGGCTGAGTGCCCGATGTGTAGCCCCTTTACATTTGGTCTATTTTTCCTCTCTGCTATTGCCAATGGACTTGGGACTTGGGCCAATGGACTTGGGGCTGCCATCTAGTTTGCCTAATGCAGTGTTCTAACAGGCAGGGGATTTCCCACAGCAGGGCGGAGGCTGGGCAGTTTCCTCCATCCTGATTTGCTGCATTACTCAGCAGCAGCCAATCAGGAGGAGCACTCAGGAGCCTGGGGGCAGCACCAAGAAGAAGGAAGCAGCATGGTCGGCAGGAGAGAGGTGTGTATCTGTGGGGCGGAGACAGTGTGTCAGTGGGAGGGAGAGAGAGTGTCAGTGGGGGGGAGAGAGAGTGTGTTGATGGGCGAGAGAGTGTGTTGATGGAGGGTGGAGGGGGGGAAGAGTGTGTCAGTGGGGAGAAATAGAGGAGCACCCTAGCGATGGGGTTGGGCACCAAAAATCTTTTCACACAGGGTGCCGAAATGGCTAAGGCCTGGCCAGCGCGGCATTGGTCCTGGCTGCTTTACTGAACTTAGCCCGATTTATGGCTTGGACTCATGCTTGTGTCCACCTTTTTTCTCCCCAGTCCCATCCCAGTATCTGGATCTCTTGCTTTTAGTGGGTTTTTGGAGGACGCTGTTGGTTCATGTTACCCTGAATTGCGCCACCATTTTCACCTAGTACAATTAGAGTGTTTTTCTGCCACAACCATCGTTTGTGTTAGGTTTTTCTAGTAGAGTGCTGTGGGTATCTCTTCTAGGGCAGGTAGCAATGTTGCACTGATTTGGGATGAAAGCTAAGGCCATTAATTGTGGTTTCTGGAGGTTCCTTTTGTTTGAGCAAAATCAACGTGTAAAGGTTCTGAGGTAGAATTCGGTATTCTTTCGGCATCTCGGTTTGTGTATTGCTTGCGTTTCAGTTCATGCACATTTATCTATTCCCCTGGTTTGAACCCTCTCAGGCTCTTGCCTCTCTCTGCTGCTTTGATCTTCCTGCTACCAGTGAGTCTAAAGCGCTGAGAGAAAAAAATGTAATTTCCTCTTAAAAATCGCCCATTTCAACCTCAAGATTCCTTGTGAAAAAGAGAGAGAGAAAAAAATATAACCCACAAAAATGTTATTGTTCCATTTCTTTGCAGTCCGGTTACAAACTAAAATGCATGAATCCAGTCTCGCGTCTTTAAAAGGAAAGTAAAAAGCCGGCGTTTAAACGGGTGCTAATAAATATTTCAACCCCCATCATGTCGAACCCCGCGCTGTGTTTATTAAATCGAGTTTCTTTTAATTCCAGTTATTCATTTTAATAGGTCAGGACTTGGCTGTGATTTAAATAGACCGCTGAGGAAACAGCCATGGTTAAACATTGTAACAATATGGATTATTATATTTAATTGGCCTGCTATTACTTGTTTTTGACTCTGTGCTACCACTTTTAGCTCAGTCTCAGTTGGCCCATAAACCACAAAGGTCACGACCCCAGCAGTCAGAAGAATGGGAAGAAGAGAATCAGGGCTTAGATTATGAGTCAAATCGTGAAGCGGCAAAGAGAAGGATGGCGTGGAGATGCTAAGAGCTTGCTAGAGGCGGTGCAGGGCAAAAGGGGATTTACACTGTATTGCAGATCTGCAAGTTAACATTCTCTCAAAACCATTCCTTGGACCTGAAGTTGCTTCAAGACAACAATCCACAGAGATGAGAAGAACATTCCCATCCCTCTTAGATAATGATGTTCACAACACATTTAATAATGCAGTTAGTTTGTTTCAGAACAGGGTTTTCACAAAGCAGCCACATCAAGGACAGTAATGTTGGTTTTTGTTTAATGCGGACTCGGGGGACCCCAGAGAAGTTTGGCAGTAATTATACTAGCCTAGTAATCTTTAATCATCTTTAGGTGTTGGATTAAAAAAAAATGGGGATTTTATGTCTGTGACGCCACCTAGGAAAACAAAACTGCAAATAAGAGGTGGTCTGTGTAAACTTTTGGTGGTAAAAGTACATTAACCGATTCCCGATCACCAGTTACTCAGAGTTTGTAAACACACTGGAATGTTGTATTTTTGAGCTCTCCTTTTTGTGTGTTGTCACTATGTCCTGGGAAGAACTGATTGCCCCTTCACCCTCTTCTGCACGGTTGGGTTCGGAGCAGAGCGGGCACGGGGTGAAGAAAGCCTTTGAGTTTTTAATGCAATCAGTTTTTCAGAGCCCCCGCTGTAATATATTGTCATTTGTTTTAACAATTGTTCAGAAAAAAATAAAACTTTTGCTTTACCCTCTGGCTGGCAGAGGGATTGTCATAGCCTTTCATGGTACCTATATAGCAGGTACTGTACCTGTTTTTGATGTTCTGCACCTATTATTAAATTCAGCTATTGTACCTCTTTCTGCAGGGACTGAAGCATCAGCTAATTATAGCAGCTCAGAGATTGATGATTTATCTGCTAATGATCAGCTGTGTAGGGGATTTAATACCAATTCTAGTGTGTGTGTGTGTGTGTGTGTGTGTGTGTGTGTGTGTGTGTGTGTGTGTGTGTGTATAAGTATATACGAATAAATCCATGAATACACATATTATTGATAATGATCTTGGCATGTAGTAAATTGTACGTGTTATTGTGCCTCCTTCAGTTGGGTCACTACTCACAGCACAGGTGGCACAATCAGAGGCTCAGTGTTTGGCCACCTGTGCTGAAGCAGGGATATCCTGAAAACCTGACCTGTTGGGGGGGCTTGAGGACTTCACCATTGCATTACATTACAGTACAATCCAGACCCTCCAACATTTGGCAGATAAAACTAGGTACACTTTATTTGCTATGTAAGTGAGGGATAAAAAGCCTGCAAAAAGGATCCCATTTGCTTAGCGGAGCTAATTACTGTGTTCAGTTTACATCATTGGGGGGTAGTACTGCGTGGAATTGCTTATGTTCTATGGAACATACTGTAAATACATGTTATCATATCAATAATTAAATACATCATTCTGAAACCAAACCATAGTTCTAATTTGATATAAATGTGACCCGGTTCCCCCCTGGGCTCCCCTCCATCCCCTTACCTTCCGCTGTGGCTGCGTCAGGCAGCGGAGGATGGGGAGAGTGCGGGGAGGGTTGCGGCCAGTGGCGGTGGGCGACGGCGTCTGCATCCTGGCCTACGTGATCTGGGACCAGATCATCCAGCTGTTGCTGCAGAGACTATTGAAGGTGGTACACTCCACGCCGGACACACCCAATGTCGAGGCGGAGGCTTCACGGGTTACGTCAACAGATCCGTGGATCCCATCTTGCGACATCAGCGTGATTGGGTGTGGAACCACCCGGCAGGTACCTCATCTCAACAAGTGCACCAACTAACACCTTCAGTCTAGTGGGGCAACGCTGTCTTACACACTTGGGCGGGTAGCTTCTTGTGGACACCAGGGTGGTTGGGTGCTCAAGGGCCCCTAGGTACTCTGGGGACTATATACCAAGAGTGGGACCCTAAGGGTGTGGGGGTACGGTCGTGCGTGACCGTGGTGGTTGTATATATACAGTATATGTGCCATGTTATTTTCTATCCAGTAAACTGTTATACTGTTACCAGTGTGTGTGTGTGTGTTTTCTTGCATGGGTTCCTGTAACAGGGTTATCCCACACCGTAGGATCCTGTAGAGGTGGAGGCGCTCGCCTGAAACGATTCAGGTACACCCCAAGCTCCCAGCAGTGGAGGTTCTGGCCTTCTGTGAGCCACAGGTAAAGCACCGCACCTACACCATAGCCACGTATCTCCCAGGGGTTGGGGGAAAGCGCGCTACATAAATATTAATGCCGATTAATTAATGAGGCATCTTAACCCCTTGCGTTCCAAAGGGGGAAGCAAGAGTATTGCTTCCTGTCGTGGCACTATAAGGTTTAAAAAACACCACAGATGTCTTGACCATTCAGCCCTGGTCCCTGAATGTCAGGGATTTGTGCAACATTCCATGGTCGGTTTGGGTGCAAGCATCTGATTAATCACGAAGGAAAGTTTAATACACTTTCATATATTTGTGTTGTTCAAAGTTGGGCTTTTTGGCCAAAATGTCAAAATCCACAAAATGCTGTGTGTTTATCATTCAAGCTACACTTTGCTTACTTTGATATCTTGTGTTATATCGGTAACCCCTGATGCTTTGGGCAGTGTCCTTTTAATGTAATAAGCATCAGGTTTGGTCAATATAAGCATAGGAAAACAAAACACATGCAAACGACTCCTTTGTCTTATTATAGAATGCATTCCATTTCTAAAGGTGCATTAAACATTCACAGACTTTTATAGTACTAAATGAAATCTGGACAGAATATGGTAATTAATCCATTGTGCATTCAAGGATTCAGGTCTCGGTAACAGATGGGAAAAGTTGTGGATCGTAACCCTGTGCAATATGTGACAGAATATCAGTCAAATAAACTTCACATTTCCTCTTGTTCCTGTCAATCCCTCTCATCCAAAGTTAATTTAAAGTGACAAGAACAATGTTAGCACTTTTTGAAAAAGCTAAAGCAAACTTTGCAACGTTCGCCATAAAATCAATAACAGCCTGGTCTCTGGGAGCATCGGCATGCAGGAAATCGGAGGAGGCTTTCAATGCCTGCGGAAATCAAACTCATCATTTTCAAGTCTTGAATGCAAATAATACAAAACTTTCTACCTCACCGAGGGTCCACTGTGTCCGGCCATTAAACAGGTTGTTCTGAAATGCATTAAAATCCCATATATTGTATGTAGCAAGCTCCAAAACTCAGGTTTTGGTGTTAAAATATTGGCAAGTTATTTGTGCAATAAGATAACCTTTTCTTTGCTTGTGTAACCCCTCCTTTTCCATGCTCACATTTATAGCTAGTGCTGAGGTGCGGGCCGGAGTACCCTAATGATACTTAATGGTGCCAAGTGCGGCCTACGGTCACACAGTGGGAAATAAGGACACAGTACATGGGTCGCACAACAACTTTATGTACGCTCTGGGTCAAACTCCATACCCTGTGATCCTCACCAGAAGATCACTACACGCAACATACACTGGCATAAAACATTACAGGCAACAGTGACGATGTGTGTTATTCCCCCTCCCCCCCCCAATTTTATATCCCTGGATGTGAGTGAACTTCTGACACTCTGCCCTCAGTCAACAGTAATGCTGCGTGGGTGTAAATCCATGTCAGTAGTGAGTGAGCCACCCAATCCTAGGTATGTTGGCTTTGTGATGGTGCCAGCACACAATGGGAGCTTGTTGTTTACTGACGTGTTCCTGGCCTGTACTTAGAAAAGGGTGCTTCGGTACTGCTGTAATTTGTAGCTGTTGAGGGTTCACTCCAACGGTGCTCGAATTCATGTTAACGTCCCGTCAGGGACCCATTCGCCCTCTCACCACGTACACTCATGATCACTCGGTAGCTCTCTACCAAGCCTGATAGCACTCAGGATTGTACAGATCTGCCCCACTATCATGGCCGCCCCCTTTTTAGAGGCTCCTCTCCCTGTTCGTCCCACCTCTTCCACAGTCTTTATCATTGGCTGCTATCCTTTCCATCAACAGTCCCGTGTCCATAGCACATTGGAGAGGAACCTGCCAGGGGGCAGTGCGAGTGTTGATTGCACCACACAGGGGGTTACACTTGTATCAGTGTGTAAATAAGTGGTGTGCTCATATAGAGCAACAGGAGGAGTTCCTTGAAGCATGTTATAATAGGGGCATGAATATATGCGTGCTATACTGTACTTCAACGCAACGTTACATTTGGGGAATGTGAGCTGGTAAACGCCTCATCTGGAAGTAGAATGGAACTTGATTTAAAAAAAAAAAAAGTTTTACATTTGAATCAATAATAAGCCAACAAAAATCCCACTTGTGAGCAGATTCACATCAGATCAGACAGATCTGCAGCCCTCTCTTTCCCTATTATCTCCTAACATACAGTGCTTCCACTGCAGCCAGGGATTCTGGGAACTGACATGCAAATGAGCACACAGTGTCACCTTTTCAATAATTATTAAATAATGATTTTCAATAATAAATTATAGTTGACATGCATCCATTAATCTAAAGGTTCTCAACTGAAGACCCCCCCCAAAAAGTTGGGTTTAAGGATATCCCATCTTCAGCACAGGTGGCTCAGTCTTTGGACATTAATCTAAAGGTTCTCAACTGAAGACCCCCCCAAAAAGTTGGGTTTAAGGATATCCCACCTTCAGCACAGGTGGCTCAGTCTTTGGACAGTGAGCCACTGATTGAGCCACCTGTGCTGAAGCAGGGTTATACTGAAAACATGACCCGTTGGGGGTCTTGAGGACTGGAGTTGAGAACCATTGTATTAATCTATATATTATCATTTTTATTTTATTGTATATAAAGCAGCAATTTGCCTCCCTGGGTGTTTTTCCATATACCATAGTCTTCAGTAAATCGATTTCCCGAGGATGACATGTTCTCACCAGCAGGACAATCCGTAGTGATGAGATTAATGGTTCCAATTGCTGCTTGGGACATACCCACCACTGTGACAACTAAAAGTTTACTGATGCTAAGGGGTGAATCTGAATCTTTCCTTAATTGCAACTGGTGATCATCTTTTTGCACAAATATTGGAACATTGGCTTAGGAGGGAGTTGTGGGTGACTGAAAGACTGAAATACATACAATATATAATTGAATATTGAATATACAATGTAACTGTTCTTCGAGAAGCACTGAATGTCACTTTATGATCTTCTGATATGATGATCATCATTCCTCAGCACACAACTTAAGATGAGCAGATGCTCCTCTACAGAATAACACAACACTTTAGTCTACACTGAACGTTCTGTAAGTCTGTAACCTTTTTAATGACTTTCGCACCCACCTGAAGCAAACTGTTAAACTACAGGACAAGAGGTTTGCAGGTTATAGCGTACACCATATACACCAGTGAAAATGACATAAAGCTAAATGTTTATCCACAGTTGGTTTGTGTAACCTTTTCTTCTGATTCTTTGCATCTCTGCAGGTGCCAGGTGGCACACACCCAAGAAAGATGGTTCCTTCGATGAAATAGGTTCTAATTAGTGTTCCAAACAGATGGTGTGGTAAAGACCTTAATTGGGAGTGGTGTGATTTGTGTGTTAGGGAACCATTGTGTATAGTATAAGGACACATCTCAGAAGTACAAACTACTTGCAAACAGAAAAAGGTGAGAAGAGGGCCACTTGGCAAAAATCCTTGACTTGCTATTCATCTTTTATTTCATGTACCAGGTTGTAGGGATTCCTTGATCTTGTCCCAAGCATTTCCGAATTCCAACACTGTGCTCCCCTCAACACCTCTGCTTGGAGACTGTTGTTTTTAAGCGCATGTTGAACAAAATACTATAGTCTTTCTCCAACTTAAAGCATGGTCTCTTGTTCTGGCATTGTTGTAATTTCTCCCTCATTCCTTTTTGTTTTATGTTCTTTGTATAGCCATGGCTGGTCCAGCTATCTTTCTGCCCCTGTCACGTAAGTTCTCCTAGGTACAGACAGTGGCAGGCTATCCTGTTGGGTTTGCCCCACCCCCGTCACGCAGCCTCACTGAGTGGCAGGAGAGGTGATGACACTGGGTCTGTGTTGCAGCCTATCATGGTGCAGACCCTGTGCCCTCCCCTTTTGCATGAGAGATGGTGTTCTAAATTATAGGAGTTAGTTCTCCTCCGCCCCTCCTGGGAAGAGAAGTGTGTGTGTTGGAGTTCCCTTCAGCCCCTCATTGGTGGGGGAGTGAAGATCTGTGCTTAGCACAAGGCTTCATCACATTATCTGCTGGCCAGCACCATCCAAGGGCCTGAAACCCCCATACTCTACTATATGCAACGCTGTTATACCGTCCTGCAGTGGCTGTATCAAATAAAGACCCCATTTATATACTTCTGGCTGAGTTGCAGTCTATTAGCCTGAAGTATAGGAGTAAGACTGTCATGGTGGGACTAGTGAAAAACAAAAATATACAGTGCGCAACTAATTAACCTCTATACCAATAAGTGATAGGTGCAATTACCATAAACCCTTCTAATTAAGTAGCCCAATATAAAGCCACAAAAACCACAGTGTAGATAATAAAAAAATGATTTACATAACCGTGTAGTGAATATTGAAGGCGTCTGCTGCTATAAAGACAGGGGGTGGCTCAGCACCCCCCAACACACTACAGAAATGGAAACAAAAAAACAGCGCAAAACGCAAATAGTGAAGCAAGTAAATACAATTGTGTATTAAATATGGGAAAAATATTCTGCGTACATCAAGTATAAAATTTCAAGCATTGAGTGTGTAAAACACATAGGTTACCACTCGGTGACTTCTGGTGTGGAAGTAGGATGCTAGCTTCCCTCAGTGGGCACTTCAAACAGTAGCTGTAAAGCAGGACCCTCTTGGGAACTCCTCTTCAAGCTGTCAGTGTCTCCATGGGGAATTTCCCTTCAGGTCAGCTGGGCTCCGCACTCGATACTGGCACTCACAGGGTCCCCAGAAAGTTCAACATGGACCGGAGTAGTTTGTAAAGCTCCTCGATCGAAAGCCGTCACACACAGAGGTGAGTCTGCTGGCTGCAAGCGTACCCGCAGCGTGCCACTCTGCCGCTCCGTTGCGGGACGCTGCGTGATGACGTCACTGTGTCAGCGACTAGGGATCGATCGGCAAGAATGTTTCTCAGTCTCTCAAATGCCCAAAATTACACACAGAGATTTAGATAACCAAGGCAACACCAATAGGTAAAATCAGTGTGACTGGCAATTGAACAATAGACCATAAATCATCCAATGCGTTTCGTAGTGATAACTACTTCTTCAGGGAAGAACGCGTTGGTGTGTTTTGTACCATATATTTTTGATCCAATAAATAGCTTTATTTTTGGGAACGTACACCTGGTGGTTTCATTAGCTGTCATTACAGCATTGGATATAGTGCTTCGTTTTTCTCCCCTGTTTTTCCTCTGAAGATTTTCTATCAACAGATGCACATTCAACCTGGAGGTGCTGGATCCATTGGACTTGCTGTTTATCGTGGATCAAGTTTCCCAAGTGAGTCCGTTCCAGCTTTACCTCATTTATTGTCCAGAAATCAAAGGATCGGTTATCTTCTGGTCACCAACTGGTATTTATCCTTACCTCCGTGCCATGTGGGATAGTTTATTACCTGACTACATCCATTGGGACATTTATATGTTATAAGGTTGTCTTCCAATCATATCTACAATTGCCTTACACCTCAGCTTTGTCTTTAGAGCATCACACATTTTTTTCTATTTTTCCTGTAACACAGTGGTGGGAAACATGCTATACATGCAGCCTTGAGCACTCAGAAGCGCTGAACAAATGGCACGATAGTGGGAGATGTATTGAGGGAGAGTGGGATATGGAAGAGGAGTGAGAGAGTGTGACATGGGATAGAGTGGGGGGAGTACATAATATGGGTGGGGATCGGGTGACATGGAGGTGGGGAACGTGTGACATAGGGGGAAGAGAGACATTCAGTGTTGAGAGTAGGTGACATGGGTGGGGTGTGGACTCACTTCCCAGTGTGTAGGGACATTGCAGCCACTGGAAGGAACATCTCCCTGACCTTTCGAGTCAGCTGCTGAATGCTTGTGCCCTCGTTATTCCTGTTCCTCTTCTTGCCCTCGGAACTTGTGTTGAGTACAAGGGATGAGGGGGACACTATTCATGAGCGAGCGGACATAAAACAGCTGACCATAGGGAGCAGACAGAAGCTCTAATCCAAGGCAGCAACATCCCAGTTCCCTCTGCACAGAGGTGAGATGAAGAGAAAGCTGCCAAGACCCACCTGGGATTTCCCTAGTGAGCTAGTCTGATCCTCACCACGTCGGCAGGGCCCATGGAGAGAGGGCGGAAGTCGGGGGCGCCTGTTGCCCACCAATAATTTAACACCACTTACAAATTCTGAATATTATTTTCTTTGCCCACTCTAATGCAGCAGTGACATTACGGAGTAATCAGTATATACAGGGCTCTCCCTACTTATTAGAGTCTGTCATCCTATGCAGACATTCCATCTGGCTTTGGACTGATCATCAATAAGAGGCATCTCTCACTATTTGTCAGGCTTAGTGAAGACAGGACTTATAAATAACTGCACAGAACAGACCTGCATCTTTCAGCCATGTAGTGCAGTGGGATTTCCCCTCTTCTCCTGGAACTGTATAAACCATCCTCTTCCACAGTGCTGCCATGTGAAACACCATTCAAGGTGTATGTTCTAGATCAGGGGTAGCCAACTACAGTCCTTAAGAACCACATACAGGTCAGGTTTTAAGGATATCCCTGCTTCAGCACAGGTGGCCCAGTCATTGGCTGAGCCACTATTTGAACCACCTGGACTGAAGAAGAGATATCCTTAAAACCTGATCTGTTGGTAGCCCTTGAGAACTGGAGTTAGCCACTCCTGTTCTAGATGAAGTAGAACCCAGATGTATTAATAAGGATTCTCAAGGCCCTGCATCTTAACTACCTGCTATGTCCTGAGCATCACAAATCCATACTGATTAACCCCTAAGTTCTAATTTGGCCATGGGGAAACTAGTTAAATTGTTACTAATAATATTATGCACATATTTCTGAAGACACATACGGTACAGTAAAAACACGAAGAATATCAGAATATACAGCGCGGGATACCTAAATCAGCATCAGTGTCTTGGACATGAAAAATAGCAGATATCCAGATTATGAACACGCCAGTGAATAGGGATAATCACTTTGCTGATGAGGTGAACTATTTTGCAACAAATTGAATAGGGGTATAAATTTGTCAGCTTTTCCTCCCTTTTTAAATTAATCCACCCTTCCCCCCCCCCCCACCCCCCTTTGCTGGATTAAGTATCTTCTACAGCATTGGTTCTAAAATACAAAGCCAACATCTTATTTCATTATCTCTCTCTATCTTATTAATATATTAAAAAGAAAAACACAACATATACAATATGGGAATTAGAATAATATATGCTACAATGTGACCAATCATACTGCTAGATAAATACCAATGTGTTATAAATGTACAAAATTAAACAAACCCCATTCTTTTATCTTCGTGCAGACATTTGATGCTTATTAAAATATTTTTGCCTTTAGGCACATTTTGATTATATGCTTATGCCTGCATGGAAGTTACCAAGAAAACAACATAAAACATTAAAATGAGGACTTGAAAGATGATCTGATTTTCTCCTGTGTGTTCCCCCTCAGATCGCTACATCTCTTCCTCACAAACACTGAATAGTTTGGGGCTTTCACAAGAAAATAACATTTGACAGCATTGCAAGTTTAACAGAAATATTCTTATACCCTGGATATGACACAAAGCAAATAACGTAAAACTTCCTCTTTTTTTTGCAGAGGTGGGATTTTAAAATGTTGAAGAATTTAGGGCCATATTTACTAACCAATTATCTGCAATGAGACCCCTTCTAGAGCTGGAAGACCCCTCGAAGTCCATTGTAACGGGCTGTACGGTTTCTTCCAGCGCCATAAGCGGTCTTCTGGTAGAAGACTGTTTAGTAAACATGGGCCAGTATTTTCCACATACTTTTGTTTTACCTCGTTTTTCATATTCTGAGCGCAACTTTGTTCCCTACCTTCTTTCGTTGGATATCTATTCTGTTTCTATCCTCTGCATTTACGGCAGTGAATACAGCAGAGAGACTTCAAGTCTCCACTTATCTCCCACAACCTGCACAAGAATCCAACGAGAAAGTGTTACTCCATACAACGGGCAGTCTTGTTGAAAACAACACAACAATTGTATTTTTGTATATACCATGACGGCTGATACACAGACTGCATTTTTAAGAAAACACAATTAGCAGTTTTGAGCCTTTCCCTCTTTTGTTGAATCGGCCTGCACCAATGTACTCGCTGTAAACAGTGGCTGTTAGCAATGGTTTCCCTACCAAAGTGTATGCTAAAAGGAACATGATCGACACATGTCCTGAAAAAGAGAGAGTTAGATCAATCTATTACGCTTGTTCTAACAATGCTTTTAAAACTTGTGGAAGCTCCAATTTTTTCCCAAGATCAAAGCATTCTGCCCACAGCGGGGCAATCATGTGCAATTTTAAAATGATTGAAACCTTTTAGAAAGTTGTATGAGTATTTGATGTGTGTTTTTTTATTTGATGTGCCTGTTTCTAATCCCAGTTTGCAGCGCCTGACCTGCGCACATACAATGCTCGCAGGTCCCTGAGCACCTTTTGCACATGACGAGCAAGGAGGCTACCATTTAGTCTGCTTTCTTTTGTCTAGGGGCAATCAGTTGGATACTTCACCTTTCTTACTTCTGCAGAGACTTGCAATGCATTTTATTTGACACTGCATGGTATTGCAGGATTGCAGAAACAAAAGGGTTAAAGCACTTGATGTGGATTGATGCACTTTGCATGGAGAAGATACTCTTGTAATGGTGAAGGTGCACTTGAGATGCAGAGATCCCTCTAAAAAAAAAAACACTGTAGAATTTGTTTATTTGTAAACAGGAATAATAGACTTTGGGTATTTTTATGTGACGATCATTTATTGTCAACGTTTATGCAGCATATGCATCCTTCCTCAAAGATTAATTGTCCCTTATAAATCTTCTTTTGCTATCAACTTCAAAAATAAAACAAAGTTGTGATGCTGCTTATATTACGTTAAGAGCTTTTAGCATTCTTGAGATAAATTGGAACTATTTGAAGTTTTAGTTACTGTGAGTGCTCATTTGCATGTTATTACCCAGAATCCCTGTCTTCAGTGGAAGTACTGTATGCTAAGCATTACTGGGGACAGGCAGGGCTGCAGACCTATCTGAGATGTGATTGTGCTCACAATTGGGATTTTATTTGCTGTACACTTTAAGGCAATGCTCAGTATGAGTTCAAACCTCCAGTAGTTTAGAATGTGCGCCCCCAAAAGAGCGTTATTGGAATACTCAAATAATTGACACCGACTCCAAATATACATAAACTCCTGTAAATATCAGTGCAGGAAAGGACCCTCGTTAGTTACACTTAGAGGGTACAGAACAGTCATACCATCTGGGTTGATCATCCATGTATTTGATTATGAGCTTGGGTTGCTGGACCTACAGTATATAGTGGTATCCAATATTTGGGGCCTGAGCATCATCTTTATTATTAAGATGGATGGGGGCACTAAATATGTCTTTCTGATTTAAATCACGCAGGCTGAATCTTTGTATTCTAAAGCAGTGGTGCTCAACTCCAGTCCCAAGACCCCCCAACAGGCCAGGTATTTGGGATATCCCTGCTTCAGCACAGATGGCGCAATCTGAGCCACTGATTTGAGCCATCTGTGCTGAAGCATCGATATCCCCAACACCAGGGATACTGTTGTGGGGTCTTGAGGCCTGCACCATTGTTGTAAAATGCACTGATTGTAAGTTCTTCAGTCAAAGGATGAATGAGACCTATCACACACAACCTTGCACATCTCTGTGCGTAGTGGAAGAAATGATAAAGATAGATTCTCTTTTTCTGAAATAGTCCAGGCTCCACATAATTAGAATTGCAGGCCTGGCCTGTGGGAACTAGTGATTTGGACATATTTTATTTAACCAGTTTAGTAAAAGGTAATATTCAGCAGCTGTGATCTATAGCAGAATTACAATTTTCAGGGTCAAGGAGGGATTTTGATTTGAGGTGGCTGGGAAGAATTGCTGTAAAATCTCATGAGCTGTCGTTAAAAATAAATGAGAAAATAGGTTATCCTCGAGTCATTGTAAGGGAAAATCAATAAGCAGTGTCTATTCACTTGGGCTATCAAAATCCTTGAAATTTGAACAAAAGTTTCACGTTTAGTGTTCTGCAGGTTTTGAAATGTAAGTGTGGTAAGTATGCTCAGTGGAGACCAATTCATTGTTCTATGCCTTTCGACAGGAGGTACAACCTTGTGTAGCTTTGATGTAAAACATTAAGAGCCACATGTGAACATCATAACAGATCGCTTAAAATAGCACCATGGAAGTCAACACAAATTGTGAAATTATGTTCAGTGTGAGCAAGCTATTTAGAATGAAGGAAGTACAATGGGAAACGATATGTCCAGTCTGGAAAAGGAGTTGATTAGCGCTCGTCTGTGTTGTTGCCTATAAGGACTGAAAATAATTTTAGTTCAAAGCATATGTGTCCCCGTTCAACTGAAAGATTGTGTCGTTTTTGCATGGAATATATGTGACTGACTCTGAATCGATGGCATAGAATGATAAACCCTGAAAACCATTACTGCTCCCCCTATGCTTAAGCAAAAACAGAATATCTGAATGTGGTCTTCCAGTTATACCAAGAAACAACGACGCTGCAGTTCACTGTGCACAAAGTTGGGGGCGGGAAGGTCACAAGGTATTTTTTTTATAAACTCAATTTGTATTTGTTTTTTCAGGATAAAGGGGTACAAAAAATAAATTAGTGAGGGTCAGCGGGGAAGAGGAGGGGTACGGATTGCATCCAGCCATTTTCTTAAGATATCTAATTATATTTATGTATTGTAATCTTGACTTACTGAGGTAGGCATGTCGTAGCTCCAAGTATATACATATCACAAGGTACTTTTAATGTTTACGTCCCATTATTATGATCCGGATGCCAGCAGCGCTCTGTGGGGAAAAACAGAATTCAATGTCCATGGAGAAAAATATCTGCAACTAAACTGGAATGATATAATAAGCCCCTTTGCTGTCAGAATGCAGAGCAGCACATTGCTGAGTTAAGATGCTGAACTATTTGTCTTCATATTCTTATAAGCTTATTCCACTAATCAAACCGAAAGGAAACCGTGGTCTTGTAGCAGTTTGGGATTTGCAGGATTTAGGCCAAAGCTGTTCAGCATGTGACTGGTGTAGTTGGGAAATGTTGCTTTAGACACACGCGGTACATAATATTTTTATTGCCTAGCACTGCTAATAAATAATATACGCAGCACTGTACAGACGGCCTTGTTGCAGATATGAGTCCTTACCCTGAAAAGCTAACAATTTAATTTTGGTGCCTGAGGCTCAGGGAGATAAAGTGACCTTGCCCAAGTTCACAAGAAGAACTGATACTGGATTTCAAACAGGGTTCACCTACTTCAAAGATAGTCCATTACCCCACGTAAGACTTTTATTATTATCACTATGTAACCCTTATTCCCCCCCCCCCCAGACTCATCTGTAGTGTCTAGGGTGCGTGAGGGCAGATTACATGCGTAGTGGTGGTGCATACCTGCGTGGAACAAGAGGGCCTGAGCTTCCCGCGATGTTATTGGGGAGACAGGACCAGTCTTCTGGGGTGGTAGCCTCCATGCTTTTAGTGGTGCAGCGCCTCCATCTTCTATACTCCCAGGGATATGGGATAGGACCTGTATAGAAGAACCACCCTGGTCCAGGGTTGAATGCTCCAGACTCACACACAGTCTTTGTATAAAAGAATTGTCTCTTTATTGATCCGATCAGCGACTCCAAATGTAGTGGCGACCAGCAGCCACAACAACAACAGCAATATCCTGCTAGCACTCCACTCTCCTCCCTGTACAAGTCCTTCCTCCTCTCCTTCCCTCCAAGTCTCTCCTCCGACAGGATGGTCTGGGCTGGGGCGGCAATACCCCGCGGCCCACCGCAGAGGTTAGCCTCTGGGTGGGGAATGGATTCTCCCCATCACCCCGACACTGGGGTGAGGGGCATTGGTCCACCGGGTCTATTGTGCTATCAGCTCTACTCAACGTGGTTGAGTCTCTCCTATCTCGGCTCCTGTACGACTGCACAGGTGAGACCGCACTGTCTCCTCCAACTCCTCGGACAGAAGAGAACCGACAATCACTTACAGGAGCTGGCTGTTAAATAGAGTCAGCCCCACCCCTCATGATGTCAGCAGAGCTTCCCCTCTGCCTCACGCCTGCAGCAGAGTCAGGGGCCTGCATCTACCACTCAGGGCAGGGCTTTGAAGGGGGAAAACCCATGATGACTACTGGCGCCTGCCCTTAACAGGACTTACAACAGTAGGAGGAAGATAGGTATAGCCCGTGCTGTTTACAGGGGGCTACACTCTCCCTATGGTGGAATCCAATGGTCCCCACTTGGATCTAGGTTTAGCAGCACCATCCTGCGGCGAACCACCTGGGAAACAGCACACACATAAGACATTGTCATTATACATTGTATATGAAGTAGTTCGATATAATATAACCAGGTACTCCCAACATGGAGACCCCTACAGATAATGCTTTGGATCAGGCTATCGTATCCTCCGCCCATTATGATCCGTGACGGTCACAACGAACAATTGGACCGACCCATGCTCAGGCCGATAGCTTACACCATGCATGTAGATACATCTACCTATGCTCCATATGCGGACCAGTTCACTTATCTTATCCTCATTATGATATCCTCCCTGACCGAACTTGGTCTGAAGATACTCCTGTACAGCCTCCCTGAGCCAGCTATCCCTATTCTCTTCTATCTCCCTCATGATGGGCTCAGGCACATAAGGGTACTCATACCCATTGTGACAAACGGCTTACTCTGGGGCTCCGTCGTTTGTCCGGGACTGTTTAGAACACGGTCTTTTAGGGTAGGTTAAATGATGAGGCGTCACGTACTGTTCCTTTAAACAGGCTATGCCTGGTTTATTCAGTCCCAGGCACTGAGATTGCCACAGTGCATACAACAGAAAACAGATCAAAACAAAAGCTGCTCACCTGAGCGATAACTTAACTTAGATATCCCTGACACAGGGTTGGAAGTGGCTTTTCCACTCCCAACAACAAAACAAGGTACTTTTGCAGTCTTATACAAATGAACAGAAAGATTGAACCTGTTTGGGGAAGAGGCTTCTCCCCTCTGTAGTTCAGCAGCCTTCCAGCCTCCTGGCTCTTGTGGAGAGACCAGAGCAAACAGGAAAACAGTCTTTCATACCTGATTCCTAATTAGCATGACAGGTGACAGAAATCAGGCAGCAGACAAACTCTGGTCTGGATCTCTCATCCCTCAGTTCCAGCGCTTGCCAAACTGTGGGATGGAGTGTATGTATTATAAGGCTGCACTCCCAGGCCAAACAGGATAGAAACTGTTTAGTATCCTGGGAGCCCTATATACGGAATTTATTACCATCCCCTGGTTTCTGTCACATATCCTCCCCCCCAGCTCAGACCTCGAGGGATGAGCGACCATGGATATTAGGGAGTGCATCCTTGACAACCCGTCAGCATTGCCATGTTTGTGCCCTGACCTGTGTTCCACAGAAAATTTAAAGGGTTGTAGGCTTAGGAACCACCTGGTCACTCTAGCATTCTTTTCCCTGTTTTGACACATCCAGGTAAGGGGTGCATGATCTGTGACCAACCGGAATTTTCTCCCCAACAGGTAGTATTTGAGCGTCTCTACAGCCCACTTTATTGCGAGACACTCTTTCTCTACTATGGAGTAATTTTTCTCCTGGGGATTTAGTTTCCTACTTAAATAAAGGATGGGGTGCTCCTCACCTTGAGACTCCTGGGAGAGTACCGCCCCCAGCCCTACCTCAGATGCGTCGGTTTGGACTACGAACTCTTTGGAGAAGTCAGGTGTGACCAACACTGGTTGGGCACAGAGAGCTTCTTTCAGGCTTCTAAAGGCTTGTTCGGTTTCGGGGGACCACTTTACCATTAGCGGTCCTCTTGCTTTTGTGAGGTCAGTTAGTGGGGTTGCCTTAGTTGCAAAATTGGGAATAAACCTTCTATAGTACCCAATTAACCCCAAAAAGGTCCTTACTTGTTTTTTTGTAACTGGCCTTGGCCAATTTTGAATCGCCTCCACTTTGAGTGTTTGGGGTTTGAGTAAACCTCTGCCAATAGAATATCCCAGATACTTGGCCTCCTCCAGACCAATAGTGCATTTAGCGGGGTTAGCAGTTAGTCCAGAAGACCGGACTGCGTCAAGCACAGCTTGGACCTTTGGAAGGTGGGATTGCCAATCCTCACTATGGATTACCACATCATCCAGGTAGGCGGCAGCATACCGAGCATGTGGTTTTAAAATTTTATCCATCATTCTTTGGAATGTGGCGGGAGCTCCATGTAAGCCAAAAGGCAAGACCTTATACTGAAAGAGGCCGTCTGGGGTTGAGAAGGCTGTCTTTTGTTTTGCCCTTTCTGTGAGGGGAACCTGCCAGTACCCTTTTGTTAGGTCTAGGGTTGTGAGATATCGGGCTTTGCCCAGTCTCTCTACAAGTTCATCTACCCTGGGCATAGGATAAGTATCAAATTTTGACACCGCGTTTAGTTTCCGGTAGTCATTACAAAACCTTGTTGTACCATCTGGCTTTGGGACTAAGACTATAGGGCTGTTCCACCCACTTTGGGATTCCTCAATTACACCTAGTTTTAGCATTTTTTTAACCTCTAAACTTATAGCCTTTCTTTTGGCCTCCGGGATTCGGTACGGTTTAAGGTTAACTCGGACCCCCGGTTCAGAGACTAGGTCATGTTCAATTACGCTAGTTCTACCTGGCTGTATAGAGAAGATTTCTTTGTTTCTTCTCACTAAATTCTGAACCTCTCGTTTCTGATGAACAGACAGGGTTTCAGCTATGCTAACCTCTGGGTCAGTTTCTTGATTCTCTGACGGACCTGGGGGTACTAGGGTTAACAAGACTTCTCTATCCTTCCAGGGCTTGAGTAGGTTTATATGGTAAATTTGCTCAGGTTTCCTCCTACCTGGCTGTCTTACCTTATAATTTACTTCTCCCACTCTTTCCAAGACCTCATATGGCCCATGCCATTTAGCAAGGAATTTACTCTCCACGGTGGGAACCAGAACTAGTACCCTATCACCTGGAAAAAAAATTCTGACCCTAGCACCCTTATTATACGTATTCTTCTGTGCTTCTTGAGCTTTCTCCATGTGTTCCCTCACTATGGGTAGGACTGCAGCAATGCGGTCCTGCATCTGGGCAACATGCTCTATTACACTTCTGTAAGGGGTAACCTCATGTTCCCAAGTCTCTTTGGCTATATTCAATAAGCCCCTTGGGTGTCGGCCATACAATAGTTCAAACGGGGAGAAGCCTGTGGATGATTGGGGAACTTCCCTAATGGCAAATAACAGGTACGGTAACAAACAATCCCATTTTTTCCCATCTTTATCAACCGCCCGCCGTAACATGCTCTTTAAGGTTTTATTGAACCTTTCCACTAAACCATCTGTTTGTGGATGATAGACTGAGGTTCTGAGATGCTTGATTTTTAGGAGTTTACATAGCTCTTTTGTTACTTGGGACATAAACGGTGTTCCCTGGTCAGATAGAATCTCTTTAGGAATTCCGACCCGGGAAAACAGAACTACTAACTCTTTTGCTATGTTTTTAGCAGAGGTGCTACGTAGGGGAACTGCCTCCGGATATCGGGTGGCATAATCCAATATTACCAATATATGCTGATGTCCCCTAGCAGACTTTATTAAGGGTCCTACTAGATCCATAGCAATCCGGTCAAATGGTACCTCTATTATGGGAAGGGGTACCAATGGGCTGCGGTACGCCTTGAACGGGGCGGTGATCTGACATTCTGGGCATGAGGAACAATAATTCGTAATTTCTGCCAGAACCCCAGGCCAATAGAAGCTTCGGAGAACCTTTTCTTTTGTCTTTTCCACCCCTAGGTTTCCCCCCAATGGATGACTATGTGCGAGGTGTAATACTACGTTACGGAATGTCCGTGGTACCAACAATTGTTTAGTTGTAACTGATTTCCTTTTATCAACCCGATATACTAGGTCGTTCTCTACCTCGAAGTAGGGGTAATCAAGTGACTTATCTGGTTGGCCAGGAGTACTATTCTGTTCCCGTATATTTCCCCTTGCTACCGCTAATGTGGGGTCCTCCCACTGGGCCTTCTTAAAACTCCCAGGACTGACCTCTAGGTCAGCGAGGGTCTTATCCGGTTCTGGGGTGGTAAGTGTCTGATCAACATCTTGATTTGGGGTATTCCCTACCAAAGTAGTGATGGGGAAGGGAATTTTACAGCACTCCTCCTTTTCCCCCTTCTTATTTGGGCCCTCGTCAACCTCCATTTCTGAAAAAGGGAAAGGATTTGTTTCTTCTAATACTTCGTTATGGTCCGCTATTGAACTCTGGGCGCTATTCTGAGCGGGGGACCACATTTTTAGAAAAATGGGAAAGTCGGTCCCTATTAACACATCATGTGCCAGTTTGGGTACAATACCCACCTTGAAATCTAAAGAACCAAACTCTGTTTCAAAAAAAACATCAACAGTGGAATATTCATGATTATCCCCATGTATACAACAAATTGCCACTCTTTGTGAACTGTTTCCCTGTTTCTTCTTAATGGGCAAGAGGTATTCGGACACTAGTGTGACCATGCTCCCAGAGTCAAGAAGTGCCCGAACCCTCCTACCATTAACCTTTACAAATGCCCACAAATGGTTATTCAAGGGGTCCTCTGGGCTAGGGCCCATACATTGGGACAACAGCGCATAAGGTTCCACGCTGTTGCATTGCATGGGCTCATCATTTAGTGGGCAGATTTTTGCTGTGTGGCCCCTCTCATGACAATTTACACATTTAGGTACATAGTCTGTGTCCCACTTAGAGCCTTTTCCCGGCTCCCCATGTTGGCTATTGCCCTTAGTGTGCGAACCACTGTTGCTGGTGCTGCGTGAAGGTGGTCGCCGCTCTTCAGCGCCCCTTAACCCCGGTACCCTTTTACCGTCTCTGGAAGAGTCCTGGAACCTTGGGTAGTGGGGTTGCTCCACGACTGTGGGTTGCGGGTTCTCTTCTGCTGCATTGTACCTTTCTACGAGGGCCACAAGCTCATCCGCATTGTGGGGGTCACTCCGACTGACCCAACGGCGTAAGGCAGAGGGAAGTTTTCTGAAGAACTGGTCCATGACCAACCGTTCCACGATGTGGCTGGCTGAGTTGATCTCGGGTTGTAGCCACTTCCGGGCGAGGTGGATGAGGTCATACATCTGGCTTCGGGTGGCTTTATCCATCGTGAAGGACCATACGTGAAACCTTTGGGCGCGAACAGCCGTGGTTACGCCGAGGCGGGCGAGGATCTCGAACTTCAATTTTGCAAAGACGTTAGCTTCGGCTGGCTCTAGATCAAAGTAAGCCTTCTGGGGTTCGCCGCTTAGGAAGGGTGCGATTAGACCAGCCCACTCAGCTTCTGGCCATCCCTCTCTCTGTGCCGTGCGTTCAAACGTGAGAAGATAGGCTTCCACATCATCCGAGGGTCCCATCTTCTGAAGGTAGTGGCTTGCCCTGGTCATTTTCGGGACTGGGGCTGCCCCTGCCAGTGGAAGGTTACTGATAGTCCCCCTTAGGATCTCGAGTTCCTGCTGTAAGCCCTGGGCGAACCGTTGTTGCTCCTCTCTCAGCAAGCGGTTTGTCTCTTGCTGGTTTGCATTCGCCTGTTGCTGGTTTGCATTAGTCTCTTGCTGGTTTATTGACAGCCGTTGCTGGTTTGCATTAGTCTCTTGCTGGGCTATTAACAGCTGTTGCTGGGTTTCATTCGCCTGTTGCAGGGCTGCATTAATCTTTTGCTGGGCTTCATTAGCGTCTTTCTGGACAGCGACATTGCGTACCAGCGCACTCACCACGTCTTCCATCTTGTTTGCAGAGGATGAGAAAAAAAAAGTTGTTTTTTTTTTTTTCAACGTTCTTTAACCCGCAGACCTTTTAGTGTGCTGCCCGCATTCTCCACCATATGTGACAAACGGCTTACTCTGGGGCTCCGTCGTTTGTCCGGGACTGTTTAGAACACGGTCTTTTAGGGTAGGTTAAATGATGAGGCGTCACGTACTGTTCCTTTAAACAGGCTATGCCTGGTTTATTCAGTCCCAGGCACTGAGACTGCCACAGTGCATACAACAGAAAACAGATCAAAACAAAAGCTGCTCACCTGAGCGATAACTTAACTTAGATATCATTGACTCAGGGTTGGAAGTGGCTTTTCCACTCCCAACAACAAAACAAGGTACTTTTGCAGTCTTATACAAATGAACAGAAAGATTGAACCTGTTTGGGGAAGAGGCTTCTCCCCTCTGTAGTTCAGCAGCCTTCCAGCCTCCTGGCTCTTGTGGAGAGACCAGAGCAAACAGGAAAACAGTCTTTCATACCTGATTCCTAATTAGCATGACAGGTGACAGAAATCAGGCAGCAGACAAACTCTGGTCTGGATCTCTCATCCCTCAGTTCCAGCGCTTGCCAAACTGTGGGATGGAGTGTATGTATTATAAGGCTGCACTCCCAGGCCAAACAGGATAGAAACTGTTTAGTATCCTGGGAGCCCTATATACGGAATTTATTACCATCCCCTGGTTTCTGTCACACCATGCAGACAAAAAACTGGGCGCTTACCTTAGGATATTAGTACAGGGTAGAGAATAAAGTAAAATACTTATCCCAAAACCAATGATGTAGTCTTTCACAGTGGGATCCGTAACTTGCGATGAGTTCCTCTGCTCGACCCCAGAGAGGGGTATCCAAACCCTCAGGGTATAGGAGAACGAAGAGAAAAAAAAGGGGGAGCAAAGGATTAGAGGAGATTGACCTACATTAACAGTACTAAGATGACTTCATAGCATATCTAGCTGTTTAATAAAGGTGTGGTGATGAAATGACAGTAATTTGTAGTCAAATACTCACACGGCCCTGTGTGAGCACATATGTGTAAAGGTATCTTGCTTCTGGTAGCTACTTCTTAGCCCAAAAGACTGATAATGTTCAGATGGAAATGGAGGGGGGGGGGGGTTAGAATAATACTCATAAATTACTTACACGGCCATGTGTAAGCTCAATCCTGGGAGAGAATCATATGGGGTTGCCTCTGATGGACCCGTCCGTGGTGCTTCCCGTGGCAACGTGTAATCAGCTGCTGGCGGGCAGAGTATTGGCTGGCGGTTCCCCTTCCCTCACACGTTCCAATCCTCCCCCCCCTCCCCGATTCAGGAAACGAGGATGTGTGGGGTGAAATGATAGCAGGGCGTCAGTGACAGTCTTCAGTCAAAATGAAAGTTTTATTAAACATATAAACAGAAAAAAACTCACAAAATGATGTTTAAAACACCCCGTGGCACTCCTATCGGCGTGGCTGCAGGTCGCCTTCCAGCTACGCTGTATTCCGTGTCCGGATTCAGAAGTGATGGGAACTTCTGACGCGGCTGTGCTTCCACTTGCTACGGAGGCCTCCAATGTCCAAAATGATGTGATGAATTAGAGCAACGCGTTTCGCCGTTCTGGACGGCTTCCTCAGCCTGAGGAAGCCGTCCAGAACGGCGAAACGCGTTGCTCTAATTCATCACATCATTTTGGACATTGGAGGCCTCCGTAGCAAGTGGAAGCACAGCCGCGTCAGAAGTTCCCATCACTTCTGAATCCGGACACAAAAGACAGCGTAGCTGGAAGGCGACCTGCAGCCACGCCGATAGGAGTGCCACGGGGTGTTTTAAACATCATTTTGTGAGTTTTTTTCTGTTTATATGTTTAATAAAACTTTCATTTTGACTGAAGACTGTCACTGACGCCCTGCTATCATTTCACCCCACACATCCTCGTTTCCTGAATCGGGGAGGGGGGGAGGATTGGAACGTGTGAGGGAAGGGGAACCGCCAGCCAATACTCTGCCCGCCAGCAGCTGATTACACGTTGCCACGGGAAGCACCACGGACGGGTCCATCAGAGGCAACCCCATATGATTCTCTCCCAGGATTGAGCTTACACATGGCCGTGTAAGTAATTTATGAGTATTATTCTAACCCCCCCCCCCCTCCATTTCCATCTGAACATTATCAGTCTTTTGGGCTAAGAAGTAGCTACCAGAAGTAAGATACCTTTACACATATGTGCTCACACAGGGCCGTGTGAGTATTTGACTACAAACTACTGTCATTTCATCACCACACCTTTACTAAACAGCTAGATATGCTATGAAGTCATCTTAGTACTGTTAATGTAGGTCAATCTCCTCTAATCCTTTGCTCCCCCTTTTTTTTCTCTTCGTACTCATACCCATGCGACTGCCGGTATCTAGCCACTATGGCCCGGTCAGCGTGACTTAGTTTGGTGAGCTTTCGGTTACCCGCCCTGCTCGGCAGTACCCAAAACACAGGCTCTTCCGGAGCTACTTCATCATACAAAATACTGGGGCCTCGGGGTACAACAAGTTTCTGCTCTATCTCCCGGTACCGATGATCTAATTCATTCTCCACCTCCTGTTGAGTGAAAGAACCAGCCGCCCACCAATGGTCAACAACATTATTCTTAATTAATAGGAACCGCGTACGATCCATCCCCTCGTGGTATCCGGTGAACAGGGGTGCCCACCACTTATCACGGTGCTCATACTCATGCTCGGAATGACTAGTGCGTTCTACCTCTGACTCTACCTGAGATGATACACCGGACGTACCCGCATCAGTAGATCGCGAGCAATCTCTCCGCCCTTTAGCATTGACATATCTGGTAGGGTTCATCTTATGAACCACTTTGCTGGTAGGCCTAGCCTCTACTGGAGTGTGGGACCCACGGGTCCTCCCTCTAGCTGCTGGAGAAAACGGCACAGGGTTAGGCACAGGTATAACACTTGAATACGGTATCTCCCCATCAGACCCTTCATCACTCAATTCCCAATCCCGCAAGTCCTTGGAGTATTTGGGGTATTTACATAACTTATCCCTGGTAGGTCCCGTGGCACCACTCGTGACGGGGCAGGGGCAGTGGCCGGGGCAATGGAGCTATGGGCTGGGGCTGGGGGAATGTCCAACTCAATGTCCAGCAAGCAGGCAATCCCACGACCAGTGGACGCTTTCTTAGACGCGCCCTCCGCCATGCTTCTGGCCTCCCTGGAGGGGCCTCGACTCTGTAGGATAGCCAGGGCAATGGCCGAATCTATGTTTCATGAGGAGAACACTCCTCCCGGCCTGTATAAAAGAATTGTCTCTTTATTGATCCGATCAGCGACTCCAAATGTAGTGGCGACCAGCAGCCACATCAACAACAGCAATGTCCTGCTAGCACTCCACTCTCCTCCCTGTACAAGTCCTTCCTTCTCTCCTTCCCTCCAAGTCTCTCCTCCGCCAGGATGGTCTGGGCTGGGGCGGCAATACCCCGCGGCCCACCACAGAGGTTAGCCTCTGGGTGGGGAATGGATTCTCCCCATCACCCCGGCACCGGGGTGAGGGGCATTGGTCCACCGGGTCTATTGTGCTATCAGCTGTACTCAACGTGGTTGAGTCTCTCTTCTCTTGGCTCCTGTACGACTGCACAGGTGAGACCGCACTGTCTCCTCCAACTCCTCGGACAGAAGAGAACCAACAATCACTTACAGGAGCTGGCTGTTAAATAGAGTCAGCCCCACCCCTCATGATGTCAGCAGAGCCTCCCCTCTGTCTCACGCCTGCAGCAGAGTCAGGGGCCTGCATCTACCACTCAGGGCAGGGCTTTGGAAGGGGAAAACCCATGATGACTACTGGCGCCTGCCCTTAACAGGACTTACCACAGTAGGAGGAAGATAGGTATAGCCCATGCTGTTTACAGGGGGCTACAACTATATAGAAGACTTTAAATCTCATACCCTCTAAAAAGGGATATATATATATATATATATATATATATATATACACACACACACACACACACACACACACAATATATATATTGTGTGTGTATATATATATATATGTATATATATTAGAGCAAATGGAAATATTACTGTATGCTCATTTGCATGTCTTAGACAGTTCTGCAATCTCGCCTTTCACCATTATCACCCAGCACACAGCACTTCCACTGCAGCAAGGGATTCTGGGAAATAACATGCAAATGAGAACACAGTGCCACCTTTTGCTTCAAAACCATTAACATGGTTCCCTGGAGGGGTTTTGTCACTATTTTTTACCCACTGTCGGGGTAATGGCTCGCGATGGGGGCATACACAGCTCTGCAGACACTGGGCTGGAGGCCGCAGATAATAGGTGCCACAGTGCTGGAACCGCGCTTCCTGGCCGAAAGGCCCACAAGGCAGGCGACAGAGTGCGCACAGGCATCTTAAATGGTATCTTCCTGCAACCCTCACAACCAACAGCCGCCTGGGAGGGAATAGTTGGATACCTCCAAATCAATAACATCGTTAGAGGCAACCATAGTGTAGTGAGGCCTCACTAGTGGGTAACAGCTCCTCTCTCTTTCTTTGCTCACAGAAGAATGAGCTCTGGGGTCTGTTCTGAAGACTCCTCCCATCCTGCACAACAGCTCTGATTAGCTGTTCCTCCCCTGGGTGAATTTCAGAGGTGGGGCTAGGATCAGTAGCATGACTTGACTTTGTCCTGGGCCAATCAGCATAATGGGCGGCACCCTCCACTTAGCGCCGAAAGCTTGCAATTGATTATGTGACTTTCTGCAATTTTTGCACTGCAGCCCACGCGGTCCCGTTTTCTTGGCGGGAGCTCTATCTTGGACCTTAGTACACACACACATATCCACTGTGCGGTGGATGCCATTTTGAGAATTTGGAAAAAGCTCTAAACTTCAGGCTAGAGCTCTGCCCCTGGACCATGCATTAAACTGCAGGCTAACACTCGGTTCCACAATCACAGGTACACAGGGTCCCCCAGCACCAACTCAAAAGGGCCCGTTCCCATGATTCTTTTAACTGCTTGGAGAAGGGTATTCACCCTCCCTGGATACATGCCCTCAGGGTACGCCCCAACACAGTCTCTACTTAGGTAAGGGTTTAGGCTGATCCCCTCCCTGGTGCTGCTTTAGAGAGAGACCCCCCCCTTCCTTAACTCGGCTGGGTGCCCAAGGACCCTGGTGTAGCCTCAGGGGCCTGGCCCCTTTCTCTTCTGTGATTTGCTTGCTGCTCTTAAAAGCCTGCCCTGTATCTCAGCAGCGCCTCCAAATGTAGCCCTGTTTCCCCCCTCCTCTGGGAGATTCTACCTGCTGCTACATGTTTGGTGTATGTATGGTGCTGAGCATATCTGTGAGTTCAGGGGAAACTGAGTTGCCGCAATGATATGGGGCAACAGGACAGGTTTATGGTCTTTTATTTGAGCTTCGTTTCGAGGTACAGCGCCTCCAGCTGTGATGGGATCCTAGGATGTAGGATATCAGCTCCCACCACTGCATTCATTACCCCTCCTGCCCAGGAACTGACACCCAGGCAGAGGTATGGTGAACATACAGTTTTATTATTTATCCTGCAGCAGCTCCTTCTTACAGCATAGCATACTGTCCACAGTTCCAGGAACTCTGGATGGTGCTCGTCCAGTATCATGGGCCAGCCAGCCTAGTGTGAGCATGATTTCCCCGCAATGGGGAAGACTGACAGCTCCTTCCTCACTCCTTAAGGAGCAGAGGAAAAGACTTTCTAACTTTTAGCTACTCCCCTAGAAAACTCTGGAAGGGGCGGGCTCATGGACTATACCCACCTCCAAAGGGCTGTACACAGGCCATGAGTCAACACCTACCTTCCTTCACTTTCAAGGGAAGCAGAAGGGGGGGTCACTGGCCCATAGATTAACCGGTTACTGCCTGGAACTTAACAGGGCTTACATAACAGATACACTATGTGGGGAATGACAGGTACTATGGAACATATCATGTTACACTAAGAAGCTTGAAACCTCACTTATTTGAGTCTCAAGACCTTCCCAACATGTGTGTATACTATTCCAGGTCTAAGGTTTCCCAGTGAAACTCGTATCTGCACAAAACCCATGCACGCAGTGTCACTGCACAGTAATTTTCTGCAGTCCCCATGCATGCAGTATCAGTGCACTGTAATCTTCTGCACAGTCCCCATGCACGCAGTGTCACTGCACTGTAATCTTCTGCACAGTCCCCATGCATGTGTCACTGCACTGTAATCTTCTGCACAGTCCCCATGCATTTGTCACTGCACTGTAATCTTCTGCAGTCCCCATGCACGCAGTGACACTGCACTGTAATCTTCTGCAGTCCCCATGCACACAGTGTCACTGCACTGTAATCTTCTGCCAGTCCCAATGCATGCAGTGTCACTGCTCTGTAATCTTCTGAACAGTCCCCATGCATGCAGTGTCACTGCTCTGTAATCTTCTGCACAGTCCCCATGCATGCAGTGTCACTGCTCTGTAATCTTCTGCACAGTCCCCATGCATTTGTCACTGCTCTATAATCTTCTGTAATAACCCTCAAGAAGGTCCTCCCGGAAGAACTCCCGTTTGTTCTCGCTGTTTGTATGACTGCGCCCTTCCAACACGCTTCTTCTAAAATGGCATTTTATTCTCATTTACATTCAGGTCACATACTGTATAGATCATTGTGAAATATGACGTTTTCGATTCTGGAAAAATATTAGTGTAAAGGTATTTTTTAGAGAGCAGAGTTTTTTCCTATGTATGCCATTATGCTTTACTACGCAGTTCTGATCACTGCAGCAGTCTTCTTACTTTTGGGACTGAGCCTCTAACACAAGCAGTCTGTATTATGCATTCTGGGACTTTTGTTTATGTGCTGCCCACGGCTTTCATGCCCATGTTTGAAAAACACATCTTAAATTATGAAATAATAGTTACAATGGTAAAGTGTGTGTTATATGGCTAAGTGATTATACTTTTCTCGAACTCGTATTAACAATATGTTATCCTTCAGTTTATTGGACTCAACAGAACTTTGTGGCACTGAATATTCTGCCTTCCGTGATGCCGTTTCTGCAGGAGCATAGTATTTATTATGTTAATAAATGATTATATTATAGTACTGCTAGTGTACCAGTCCTTTACAATATAAAACACAAAGGCCCACATTTACTAGATTTAAGCGTTAGCATGTCTTAACTCACATTCATTTCAAAGGTGTGCTAAGGCTTGGAACCCTTTAGAAAATCTGGGTCAAACCTGCTTGTCATATTTGAACATCCTTCTTGCCAACTATTACCAAATATTTCCCTAGCCTTTCCATTACTGTTGTCTAGCTCCCCCCTCCCTAACATGTTCTCCTACACAGCGCTGTGTATACCTGTATCTCTGCAAAAGAGTAAAGCATTATTTGTATTGTGAGCATGAAGCTCAGCAGAAAATACTTAACATTCATGTGGCATCAAGAGGCCTCAAACCCCAGCTACACAAAATTGAGATTAAAATAGGAAATACCAGATTCACGGGTGTTTGGTTTTGTGATGTGTTAATAGCTGTGGGATTACGTGACCAAGAGAGATGGATCACCGGAGAACCAGAATATCCAGGTATGGGGTTACAGGAAGAGATCTTTACAACAGCCGAGCGAAAATATTCCTTTTTCTAACGAATCATGAGGAACAAAGAGGAACTTGTTTCTATATTCATCCAGTGTTTCTCTGGGTTGAACACCCTTATTCAATAAGATGAGAAGTCATTCATGTATAATTAAGAGTGCAGTACCTTCCATTTATTTGAATGTAGTACACTATTATCTGTGTGTTATCGGCTTATCACCATACTGAATAGTCCCTTTACAACATTGGCGAGTGTCACCCTGCAGGTCATATAAGTTGCCAAGTAAGGCTATGGCACCAGTGGTCACGGCTGCATGTGCGCCGGAGCGCGTGGTGGCGCATGCACCCTTTTCAGCAGCGATCTGTGGTCTTCCAATTGAAGAGCAGGAGATCTAACGGGTGGGGGGCATGGCAGGGGCGCGGCCGTGTCACGCGGCTGGTTCGCCCTCATTGGCTGAACTGGTGGCTGCTGCGCCAAAATGCGAAAATCTTGTCTTTTGGCCAAGGCAGTTGCGCATCACGGTTTCTGGGAGCACGCACACACGCCGACTGGGGCCTGCCCAATAGAGGGCTGTGCCTTGTGTACCACTGGGCACCTGGCCTAAGTAGAATGATCAGGGTTTTATTCAAACATATTTGTACTCGATTGTGGGGAGTATTTTCCTGGTCTGGAAGTTTAGGTGAGGATCAACAATAGAGACCTGTGAATAATAACTATGTAATTTAGCTAATTTTGACATTTTATAATCTGCAACTACATATTACTTAGTCTTATTATGCTATTTTATCGTTATTACTTTCTGTCTTTGGTATACAGTGTGCATGTTTTTGGGGGTTGTGCATTGTAATATTTTTATGGTACTCTCCTATAATAAAATCAATTAGAATAAAAAAAATATGATTAAAAGCAAACCCTAATCCTAACCAAAAAACAAACTTTGAGAGATATCACTGAACCGATCCTTTTTGTTACTTCTTTTAAGTCAAAATCTATAGATTTATCTGCCAATTTATTTTGTGGTTATTTGGGGGGGGGGAGATGCCAAATTGTTTGTGAGCAACTAGCAATTTTAAATGTAACAGTGTTTCCCTTGGGCCCTTCTGATCCTGACCCCTATGTAGGAAAATCCCCCCCAATTACATGTCTGGGTGAAGTGTGGTGCACCAGCTGGCAACAGGACTCCTGATTTTCCCACTGGGTTGGTATGAGGAACTATCACCATGACAGGCGTCTGAGGTAGTGTGCTCTGAGTCCTACTCACATTTGGTTACAGCGCCTCCACCCCATCAGGATCTCTGCGGCTGCAGGGGAAGTATCTGATGGGACCTCCATCTTGGTGCCTCCTTCTGTGGAATAACTTCACTCTCACACAGAGGGGCTCTTCTGAACCAGGACATCTTTATTGTCATCTTGTTAGGCAGACTGCCCCTCATCGTGGTCGTGCTCAGCCGCTCACCCCCCTTTCGAAGGTCCCTCCTCTCTTAATAGAGCTGGTCCACCCCTCCCCTAAGGGAGCTCACCATCTGTGCCAGGTCCCTGGACACAGTGTATAGTCAGCTTGCACTTAATTCTGACAGCCTTGAACTGCTGCAGACTGCTGGGTTAACACTCTGAACACACTAACTTTAGGCAGTGCCGTGTCTTATATAGGCTCAGAAACAGACCCACCTCTGTATCACTAATAGTGGACTCAGAGCATGTTGTCACTTCCCTTACTACATATGACACTTCACCAGGGTGTGAGGGCAAACCTCCATGATTGTTACTGGCAACCCTGCATGCTTACCAGGATTACTGCCAGTACGAAGGAGATATGTACACATGGCTACATAAATATGTACTAATAAGCCCTTTTCAACATTTTGAAAGCATAATTGAGGCAGTTACTAGGCAATTTACAATGGATCCTGCTAAGAAGCACTTGAATTATTAAAATTATACACACAGGTTTTATTTGGAAGAAATAAATAAAATTGAAGCATTGTTTCAGAAAAAAAGAAGTCGCATTGTGAGGCTTGAATGTACAATACTCATGAAGAGTGACGAAAAACTACCCTACTAAAAGAGTAGTAGATGCATGTAACCGTTGTGCAGCATACACTGCGGGAGTAAATACAGGCAAAAAAAAAATACAGATGACTGTAGACTAGACACAGCAATCCTATGCAATGAAAAAACTGGTACAGTGCATCATTCTATAGTAAGTAGAGATTATGGGCGGCACAGTATGTTGGTCACCCGGCTTCTAGTGCTAGTATGAAGAATAGAGGAGGCAGACAATTCAGTAAGGCTGCAATCTTCACAACTTCAGGGAGATTAGTGCACCGATATGGTGTATTGGTGTAAATAATGTGGTCTGTAAACCCAGCATCACCTTCTGTGACATGGACAGGATCTGTGTTGAAAGCCACCGATTGGTGGGGGCCTCAACTGAAGTGATTTGTTCAAAAGCAAAAACAAGCTCTCTCACACGCCCATCTCTCCCCTCTCTCTCATCCTTCCCCTTGCACCCACACCTCTTTCTCCCCCCCATCAGCGGCTCAGCGTAGAAGCAGTTATTCCTGTTCAGCCACCCCCCTGAATATATAAAACGCAATGACTCCACATGCCAACCTTTTCTTCGTAGAGCACAGAAACCAGAGCGAATCCGCAAGCTTACTACAAACTGTGGTGTAGCATAGTGGTAGGGTGTTGGTAATGCCATTTGGGCGCACGATTGGACAAGATTCTGGGTTTAATTCCCGCCAGGGCTACTAAGCATTTTGTGTGATCTTTAGCAGGTTATAATTGAGATGCTTAATACAAGATGTTTTCTCAGTGCATCTTTCTAGGTAAAAATCAAAACCAGGTGCAAGAGGAGTGGGACAATAATGGTATAATATCAGCTTGTATGAACAACCAGGGGCCTGTAAGTTTGGTTAGGATTTCAGTTTGACTTTCTGTTGAGAGTGTTACCCACTAGTGTACCCAGGATCATTATACAATTGTACTTATGGGTAGGATTTTCTTTTTCAATCCCTCGGCATGAAATGCAGCTTCTAAGAACTGATGGGTTTTCCTTACAGCAAAGAAAGGGTAAAATGTATGTATTTCTTTTTTTTCCCCTTAAAATTAAGTCCAATTATTTTCCTTGGCAGCTCTTGGATGTAACTTACAGCTAAAGTCATTTAAAGGGGTTAACATGAACCTTAATTAAATATTAAAGTGTCTCTGTACCTCCCGCTATTGTTGCCCCTTAGAATAAGATATAACCTATTTTTTGACAAGTTTTCATCTTTCTCTGCGGAAGACACTACATGAAACCAAATCAGTGGCAAAGAGTAGGGTAATGAATAATCTATTTCATATTCCAACACTACTCACAGCTCCGAGTGGAAAAAATATTCAGCCGGCTGCTGAGGTACCACATCACGCAGCTAATGTTTAAATAATAGTAAGAGAGAGAGAGAGAAAAATAGCGATAAACAAATCATTAGCCCTTAACAGTTGTTTAATGCAATTTGTTAATGAACATAATGGTGGGGACTAATAATGAAAGAAAATAAAAACGTCTAAACAGGCGCCAAGTTGCCAGTGATGCTCAATTATTTCCTTGTCAAGTTTTTATGATTTAATGAGCCCCTCTGGGACGGATGCCTGTCAGTCAGTCCTGACTTCTTGACACCATTACAACTTCAAATACAGCAGCAGGCAGGCTGTTTTCCTCGGATTGGAAATACTGAAATGATCTGACAGGTTTAAAGAAAATAAGTGCAAAATAAAAAAATAAATAAAGATATAGACAGACACACAGTAACGTTGCTTTCCCCATTTATTTTTTTATTTTTTTTAGAAACCCGGCATACAATTTCCTGGTGCGGTTTGGTAATGATGAAATTACCCAATCATGGAGGTCGTTATCTGATGAGGGACATCCATCCCTTTCTCCTGTGGCTAGTAGGGTACCCCCCCCCCCTTTCTCTCGCTTTATTTCTTTACTTAATGATAACCCTCAATGAGTTGGCCCCGCATGGGATATTCAGAGCTGCACTATTTTGTTCACCATTAATTTACGCCTTTGATGCCGTGCTCTGAAGCAACGGCAAAGGAAGCCCCCCCACCACGCTGGTTCCAGAATAAGACAATCTGACGTGCCTTAAACAGAATAGTAAATGGATTTCCGTCCCAGAGATGAGAACGGACGTCAGACTCGTCGCTTTGTGCTCATACTTTCCCTCAAATCAATCCACCATTTAAAAACTCTTTAAGAATTGAGGGCGGGCAATTAGTTGCCTTTTGATTGCAGATTAGCGATGGTGTTAGAGAATTTGATCTGCTTGAGGAACACAACTGCAACACTGAGTATTTCCAGCCCAAATCCTAAAATGTGCTGTTGTATGATTAAGGGCATTTTGTTGAATGGCAGCTACCTTTTATGTTATGAACTTCAAGGAAACGCTATGGGTAATTCAAAGTGAGCCCTTTTGCTTTTCCAGGGACCCCATAAGGGAAATACCTTCTTATTGCACAGGAAGAGGTCATTGATCATATAAATGTATTGTAGCTCAAGGGAAAATCAAATAACAAAAATGGAAAATGTTTATACCAGCCACTTTACGGCCCATCTTCAATATTTTGCAAACCGGGCGTCCTAATGCTGGTCAACGTTGATCTCCCTTGGGAAGCCCTCATGGATTGAGTAGAGGTCCATGTCCTCACGCCTGTGAGCGGAGGTTCTTTTTGCCGTCTATTCTTTCTACTGAACTTGTCTCTATTTTTACTTCATTCATTTCCCCGTTTCTGTCTCGGAGGGTTATTCATTAAACTTGTGATTAGGGCACTATGGCACATAAATCCATTGACTTCAATAGGCATTTCTGTGAGACAGTGCCCCGATCGGCACTAAAGCAGTTTAATCATAAACCCTCTTGGACTTCTTTGGCCTTTTACATGTCGGACCATATGTCTTAAGTTGGAAGCTAATAAGGCTTTTTTTTTTTTTGCACAAGTTAATAGGTGAAGCACTTCTCATTTAGAAATACAGTGGTCAGCACATAGAACCCTGTACTTAACCTCAGGGGGGTTATTCAGTATCGTCCAATAGATGTTTCCGTGAAACAGTTGCCCTTCTTTGGTTGCATCTTAGAGCATGGAAAGGGGGGTGGAGGGGTTGAAAAGAGAAAACAGGGTTCAATGTGCTGGGACCCGTAGGTTCAAAAGACATAAATTATCTAGTTACATTATTTATGTTTATAATATTATACTTTTTATTGCAATACACATTTATACATTATTACCTTTAAAAGAAAACTCCACTTCTGCACAATACAGCAACATTGAAAATTGAATATTAACGGATGATCCCAAACATTGGGTTAACATGCAGTCAGGGGAAATAGTAACATGTAAAATTAAGTACACATGATTGGGCGATACCATTGGTTACATGACAGGACAAATAATGTGAGTGTTGGTTAAAGTCCCCTAATGAGCAAGCACAATTGGAAAGGTATTTAACCCCTAATTTGCTAGAGGGACTTGCTACAATTTGCTCTGTCAGTGTGATAGGGTTATGGAAGTTACAAAGCGACAACATTAGGACATTTAAAATTATTACGTATCACTGAGGAAGTGGAGTTTTTTCCATGTTCTGATACAATAAGAGAAAACGTTAACCCCAGCAGTGAAGTAAACATCAATGTAAAACTCTGATGCTACATTTACTAGTATTAATAATACATAAACCCAGTAAGACATTACTACATTCACTTCCTACCCTCTCAGGTGTTTACATTTCAATGAGTGCGAGTCTGCTTTTTATATAGATTAAGAGGCCTTTTTCTATACCCCCCCGAAGTGCTCGATCAGTTTTTGGGCGAAGTTCCTTGTTGACTTCAATAGGGAATTTCAACCGAAAATTTCCCAATTGGCCACTTCGGTGAGTATAGAATAAGGCGCTAAACCTAATCCAATACATTGCAGGTAGAGTAACTATTTAGCATATGAAAGTAGAAAACATGGAGCATTCTTTCTTTGAATTTAACATTGCATGAGACAGGTCATTCAGACTGAAATGATCATTATAATGTTTCAGAGAAACTTCCCGTCAGATCTTATATTGTGTGTCAAGGTCACTCTTGATTGCTCTCTGAAAAATAACTGGTGACGGCTCTCTGTGTTTGGTAGGCCGAGCCATACTCGTATCATGATACATGTGTCTGCCTGGGACTTTGTTCTGTTAGCTAGATTCGTCCTGTATAATTGCAGATATTTTATAGGCTGTAATACCTTTTATTGGACCAACATCAATGTTTTTCATCAACTCTGCTAGACATGAAAATTAAACGGACAACTCCTCCTAGGAGCAAAGTGTAATAAAGACAGAAACATGGTTATGTGGTACTGTATATCTGGGTAACTAATACCTTTTTTTTTGCTTCCAAAATCTGACACTGATAAGTATCTTTAAATAATTTGAAGGGTAGTTTGTAAACATGGTGAGCTGAGATTTTGGAGGGGTTTAATTTTTTTCTGGTTGCTCTTTGTGTTTCAAGAGTTTGCACAGACAGAACTTCCCTCTGTCCTATTCCTCATCTTTATTGGTTCTCTGATAAGAACAGGGTGGGAAAAGGGGTGAAGAAAACACGACTGACAAACGCTTCCCCATTCAGAATCCCTTAAGATTAAGAAATGCAATTTGTGATTAATTTTCAAACAAATAAAATAAGCAGAATCTCCGCTTTTAGCATGATTAAATGTGTTTAAGGAAGACAATTACTTTGTTGAACTGTTAACAAAAGGTTGTTCTTTGGTCAGCTAAGTGATATTGCACATTTAAAAGACAATTGATCAGATCTGAGGAAGAACTGGGGTCTCAAATATTCATATAGAAGAATAAATATGAAGAACTCATATATTGGTCCAGTAAAAGATACAGTATCAATGTTCCTCTTTATTATAGTTACATGTAAATCAGTTGCCAATAGGAATGATTAACAATAACATCTGGATAGAAAATACTATCCTTGGTAGAAATGAACCACTTTGCATTAAATATGATAAAGCACAATTTAGCATTTTGGTCAAAGCCATAGTTTGAGTCTGACCCTGCTATGCCCCGTCACTGCTTGGCTTGGGACTCCAACATTGGTGTTACGTCTTTCCGTAAAATGTTTATTTCTTTTTTTAAATCAAAATGAATACACCAAGTTCTATACACCTTATGTCAGTGTGCAATAGTTTCTGTTCTGCTCCAATAAAGGTCATCACAACCTGCAAAATATCTACAACAGTATTTAGGATACTACCAACATATCAGGATAAAATGGGCATGGAAATTCTTTTTGAAGAAAATGTAGAGTTGGATAGAGTCATAGGGATACTCCCCCCTCCATACTTCATTTGACATCTCATTATATTCCCATATTTGCAAACCAGGGGGTTCTGTTATTGTAATCCTCCTAATGTTAATGGGCTTGGTGCAGTGGTCCATGTTTGAGATCCCCTACCTCAAAATGAGCTGCGCAATACTGAATACAACTGCACACTTCCACGCATCCAAATCTGCTGCTTCGACCAAAAGCACTATTTATTGTACCTTAGTCCAGACTCGCCGCTGCTGATTGTATTTTGCTTGCCAGTAATGCCTTCTCCCCCATCCAGGAGCAACAGAGGTACCATCACTATGAGACAGAGCTACAAGTAGTTATTGCTGTAGCTTTGAAGACATGCAGGCAGAAAACAAAATCAGTTGTTGACTGAGCCACCTGTGCTGAAGCATGGATATCCTTAAAACCAGACCTGTTTGTGGCCCTTGAAGACTGGGGTTGGCCTTCCCTGCCCTTTGTGTTTGGGCTATTTTCAACTATACTGGGGGGATTTACAAAGTTTTAAAAGGGTGATCGGAGCTCAACCAGCTATTTCAAGTCAATACCACTTATTAAAGCTTGGTGAATCCTGGCAGTTGTTTTGGAAGAAGCAGCTTTGGTGAGCAGGAAGTGCATACAGATATAGCTCATCCTTCTGCTGTAAAGTGTTGTGTGTTTTCAGGGAAGGGGAAACAAGATGGACTGCTACTTTAAAGGGACTGACATTTTACCTTCCTAATTATTATTGTATACCCTAGTTGAGATATGAAAACAACCAGAGGTAGGAGATGCATGGAATAAGGTAAACACAACTAGTAGGGTTCCTAAAACACCAAAAGACAAAACTCTAATTTTGTAAAAAAGCACAGAGACCCTGAGCATCCTCCTGGAGCGGAGTGGAGATGAGGTTCGCAGGCAGCAGGAGGATGATTCATGTGAACACTCTGTCTTAATTACGCAGCGCACACACACACAACGCTTTCTTGTCTTTTTTTGCAGGGAAGAGCGCACAGGATCAGTGTCCCCGAAACGAAAAATAAATTGCCAGGACAATGGTGAAGAGAATAATAATTCCCAGGATCACAACTAAAACCCGGTTTTGGATGACCCTAGAAGAAACAGAGAGAAAAAAGTAGGTTAGTATCAGAGATTAAATCCTTGAAAGATCAACTTTTCAGATCAAAACGATGGTAACACATTGGTGAAGCTCTCCTGTTGCTCTTTACAATCGCAGCTAAAATGTTAGTTGACCTTTTTATGCAGCAATGGTTGGTGACTTTACACCTGTAAGGAATCATGCGTAGCAACAAATTATACAGATATGATTCAAAAGATCCAAAGTACCCCAATTATTGCACTTAATACCTAATGTAGTGATATTTCAGGACTGTAATAGCCCTTCAGATATTATCTGATTGGCAATCATAAATGCTAAAATGGACCAGTAAATATAGTAAAACCAAAAAATAACATTTTATTACATCCAAATTCTATAATATACACAATCAAATGAAGTATTTACAATGGAAATGCATAATATTCCTCTGTCATGGTGACGTGGACAAGGTAATTCAGTCATCTCTATCCAAACATTATAGTATATAGCATAAATTATGCTTGTTGATGGATATATTGGGGTACTTTGGATCCCTTGGATCATATCACACACTCATTATGCTCTAATTTTCAGCAAACTCATCACTACACAGACACAATCCCAAATCCCCCTTTAAATAAAAAACCCAATCCCAAGTAAATCAATAGGTTTAGATGCATGATAACCGCTGGCCTTAGAGCAGGAAAACACTAACAAGTACTTAAGAGACAACTGATCGTTTTGGGTCCTATCATAGAATATTAATGTCGTTTAAAGCAAGAACAACAATCAGGGAGAGGAGGCAGGGGACAAGGAGCATGTGCACAGTTGTAATGTGGACATTTAAGTTTAATGTCAGAGATCACTGCTGCCTTTTAATGGGTTCAATATTTAGGGGTGACTTGTTTTCCGCATTGAGTCTTCTGTAGCCGATCGGTGATGTTTCACATAAATGGATGGATTCTGACACGTGACAAGTTCATTATTAGTGTCGGCAGTATGATAGTGGTTTACAGCATTAGTGGTTATCGCTGCTTAATGCCTACGAACAAGAATGGATGTTCCTACAAAGTAACCCTGTGAAGAACCCCATGTATCTTAACTTCTTAAATGCTGGTAGAAAGTGCTTTATTTAACACATAAAAGGGGGTTTCCCGCTTTTCACTAAAATGTCACTTTTTCTCATATGGCTGTTTCCTCCGCCCCCCTCACACATTTTTTCACAGGAGAAAAAAATAGTGAACTATACGATACTAGTGAAAAACAATAGTAGTGACAGAAATAAGCCACGCCGAGTAATAAAACGAGTGCATGTATCCAGCAATGACATGTATTGAAGTACTGCAGGTTTCTATACTGTACTTATTCTGTTGTGAACGGAGAAAATCTTACTTAATAAAACCTGCAGACACTTCGTAAGAAAATCTGTATAAATGTTTTTGGTTTCCTGCACATTTTTGCAGTTTGATTATTTTTCACTTCTTGTGTTGATGGGAATTATATAAAACCTGCTTATTCCCCCTATCTGCCGGACCCGAGAAACAATACCCAGGGGTGAATGGATGGATGAGAGCTGCCACTTGAGACACACACATTCCCCTGTGACACTAAAAGGCCGGGCTCTCTATCCTCACTGACAGGTTACAAAGCGATCACATTTGCTGACACGTCTTCCGCAAAACTGCTTTAGTGTTTATGTCCACGCTCCCAGCAGGAGATGAATGGGATGCTTTCTCCTCATTTATCACTAAACGCTGAACTAAGATCTGTCTCCTTTCTCTCTCCTTCTCCCTGGACAAACAAAGTCTCCACCAAAGTGTTCATTCTGCAGCAATGACAGCTGGAGGAGTACAGCCGCAGTCCCACTCATTAATATATATTGGCGTTACAATACGAGCAACAACTTTTCTAGCATTGTTATGCCGTTTGATAATTTTACCCCTTCAGTGCTGCACAATGTGTTGCAGGCCTGTACAGATGTGAATAGGTTAAGGCTGGGGGGCGCAGCGGTTACAGAGGCCTTGCGTCTGCCTCTGTAAACTCACTTACCAGGCTTCGGTCCATGCGTCTCCATGGGGACGGGCGTCAAATGACGTTGTGGGGTCATGTGACGTGACATCATATGATGCCCGTCGCCATGGCAAGGCAGCGTCACATCACGTCACATGACCCCGCAGCATCATTTCACGCCGCATTAAAGGTAAGGGGAGCACGACCCAGGGGGGGCGCAGCACAGAAAGTTTGTGCACCCCTGAGTTAAGATATGTTATTTTAAGACACAAAAGATTAACCCTTTAACCATGAATGCATTACAAATCAACATTTATTAATTTTTTTGGGGGGGTTTAAAACCGGTCAGTGCATAGAAAAACAAACAAACTTCTGGTAACACAAAGTGACACAGAAATTCTGGCACTTTATAGATAATCTGCTGCAAGGACCAGAAATCCTGTGCTGTGCAGGGAGTGTCAGGACGGCCACATGCACGGCCCAACAGCAAAAGGGCACCCGGAAGGTTAACATTTCCCAAACAGGTCTTAAAAAGAGTCCAGTGAAACATACTGACTATCTTGTTAGGAAGTTCCCTGCATGCCGTACTGAGGATTGGGTGGGAACTGACAGGTCCCACAGGCTACAAAGGGTTAACTAAATCAATGCAATAATGAGAAAGGAAGGAATTGATCCGATGGTCCTGATCAGCTCATACAACTAGAGCAACCACAGATCTATCTACTCGTGTTCACTATCTGAGGTAGCGGCTCATTTGGCCGGCGCAAGGGATCAAGCAAACTGAAACTCAGCAGTGAAGGAAATGAATAGCCGGACGATTCCTCAACTTCTGCCTGGAGTAATACAGACCAATATTCCTCCTGCATAGATGACAACTATTTTACTTGTGGGATGTGGGCCTCAAGGCCTCTGTAATTTAAATTTATAAAAGGAGTACATGTGGGTAAAATGTGTTTCATTTAATGCATACTTATGGAAGGCAAACGCAGGTTGTCTTATTCATAAGTCATGTTGCACATGACTGGCCAAGTGACCGCTATTTCAGCATTGCAGATAAATAGCCAACTCAATGAATTGCAGTTTAGCAGCGACAACTGGAAATGTGCATTTGAAATATTAACCAATCTGTACTATAGCCAAAAATCCCTGTCAACAGATGAAGCTAAGGTATGTGTGATGCCACCTGGACTTGCTAATTGAAAGCCTGAGTTAAAGTATAAGTCTGGGAAATCCAAATCAAAGTTCTGTTTCTAGGAATTTGTAAATGAGTCTGCCTGGCTTGGAGAACGCATATGTTGAAGGGAACAGAATAATCTTTTAAATGGGGATTATGAACAAAGCCTTCCACTGAAGCTGTATGGTTTTACTAATCAACGGTAAAGTCATTTCGAGCCTAATTTTGTATTGTACTGAGGTTGCCTGACAAGGCTCCGAATGTACATTGCATGTTGCCTTAAAGGAATCGTCCAGTTGACCCTGCACTATGCTATTGGGGGGCAAGTGAGAGCTGAAGCTTTCTCATGGTGATTTTAAAAAGGGGGTCATTAAAAAACAACTGTGACATCTTCCAAATTCAAAATTAGACTACATATACCTATACAATGCAGTTGTTTAACGCAAACCAGTACATTACATAGTTACATAGTTACATAGTTGATGAGGTTGAAAAAAAAAAAAAACCATACGTCCATCAAGTTCAACCTATGCTAAATTTAGACGACAGTTACTTATTCTATATTGGTATTTACAATATAATGATACAGAGTAAGGCAAACAAAAACCCCCAGTGAAACATCATCCAATCCTGTCTCATAAGGGGGAAATGAAATTCCTTCCTAACTCCAATTATGGCAATCTGATCTTTCCCATGTTTACTTATTTGGTATATTCCTGTATACCTTTCTTTAAAAACAAACAAAAAACAACAAAAAAACACTTTTTTTGGAACATATCTATTGTATCTGCCATCACAGTCTCCATGGGTAATGAATTCCACATTTTAACTGCCCTTACTGTAAATAACTCTTTCCTTTGTTGCTGGTAAAATCTCCTTTCCTCCAACTTTAAGGGATTACCCCGAGTCCTTTGTACTGCCCTTGGAATGAATAGTTCTTTTGAAAGCTCCTTGTATTGTCCCCGAATATATTTGTATATAGTTATCATATCCCCTCTTAGACACCTGTTTTCTAATGTAAATAAATCTTATTTAGCTAGTCTCGTCATAAATCAGATTTCCCATCCCCTTTTATTCATTTGGTGGCTATTACATTAGTATAAATTCAGTGGAATGGAGGAAATATACAAAAGAAACTCTCAACAACGCTTTTTTTGTTCTTTTCTTTTTCTTCAATCGGGTACTAGGAGAAAAATATTATGGTTTATTACAGTTGAATGAATTGAGTTTCTACAACCTATATTTTATTTTATCAGAATAACTAAAGATCATTATAACAATCTTTTAAGGGAAAAAAAAACAACTTTTGATCAGAAGTATAATAGTGTTATTCTTGACAGATGCAATAAGATACCACATTGGGGAGGTGTATTAACACAAACAGAAGTTTTTACGCTAATAACGTGATGTTGCCAAAATTAGGAATGGACTTTATTTTTCGACTCAAAGCTAATGAGCTCAATTTCCCTCAAAGCTAATGAGATGCAAAAATAACGTCCATTTGCCATAGTAGCAGCGCTATTAATGGGGATTTTCATTGCTCAGAGACACGTTCTCCAATACACTGCACATGCGCATTGGTAAAGTGTGTCATCAGCGCACATCCGTTTGTGATGTGTCACGCATTAGTGTGACCTATCAGGACACCCATGAACAAGTTTCAGATTCAAATAGGCACACATTACAAGCCGAATCACTCTGCCATTTCATTTAAACTGCTCAACAGTTGGGATGGCTGAGCAGGCTCCTACTTCTACTGCCGGGGCGGCTAGAATTGAAGCCAGAAATTCACTGACAAGGAGCTGGAGATACTTATTCGTGGAGTGGTGGATAACAACTCCAAATGATTAGGTTCACTCTGCTCCAGGACCCGCACCACTGGGAAGCACAAGATTTGTGGGGCCATACTGCTCCGTCCCAAGGCCCTGGGAATGCCATCTGATCTGTGGACATGTGAAAGAAGAGCTGGGTGGACAACAAATAGAAAGTGAAGAATTTAGATGACCACACAGCCCAGACACGGAAAACTGGAGGGGGACCATTTGTCCTGTTGCATCTGACCCCTATCGAGGAGCATGTCAGCTCTGTCATAGCTGACTACCTGGCCTTGTGGACTTGGCGGATGCGGTCAGAGCTGATTTATTTATTTAGAAAATATTTTACCAGGAAGTAATACATTGAGAGTTACTGCTCGTTTTCAAGTATGTCCTGGGCCCAGAGTTAAGACAAATAATACATGTTTACAAATACAGTTACATAATGAGCAGGGTATACATTATATACAAGACATTGCATGCACAGTTAAAGATAATTTATATTATGGGCGTATGAAACAGTTACAGACCAGATTAAAATGTGTGACAGCCTTAGATTTGAAAGAACTTAGACTGGTGGTGGATGTAAGAGTCTCTGGTAGTTTGTTCCAGTTTTGGGTTGCACGGTAAGAGAAGGAGGAGCGGACGGATACTTTGTTGAGCCTTGGGACCATGAACAGTCTTCTGGAGTCTGATCTCAGGTGATAGGTGCTGCATGTGGTAGGGGTGAGGAGCTTGTTCAGGTAGCTGGGTAGCTTGCCCATAAAGAATTTGAAGGCAAGACAGGAAAGGTGAACTTTGCGCCTAGACTCGAGTGATGACCAATCTAGTTCTTTGAGCATTTCGCAGTGATGTGTGTTATTGTTGCATTGGAGAACAAAACGACAAATTGAGTTGTAGAGGGTGTTAAGTTTGTCTCCATAGTCAATAATTGGCATTAGCATCTGCTGTGCGATACGTTTTCTGACCAGGAGACTTATGGAGGATTTATTCCTGTAAAGTACCCCTAGTTTGGCATAGGTCTTGGTTGTTAGGGTATCGGTGTGCATCCCGAATGTTAAGTGGGAGTCAAACCATATGCCCAGGTATTTAAAACTAGTAACAGGAGTTAGGGTGGTGTTAGTGTTGGTTCTAATCTGGAGCTCAGTCGCTGGAAGCTTTAAAAATTTAGTCTTGGTCCCAAACACCATTGTTACAGTCTTGTCAGTGTTTAAAAACAGTTTGTTTTGGGAAATCCAGTTTTCGAGTCTCAAAAAGTCAGACTGAAGTATGTGTTGAAGGTCAGAGAGGCTATGGCTGCGTGCATATAGGATTGTGTCATCTGCATACATGTGTATTGAGGCTTCCTGACAAGCTGTGGGAAGATCATTGATGAACACTCAGAAGAGTAGGGGCCCCAGAACAGAGCCTTGCAGGACGCCACAGGTGATATCCAGGGGGTTAGAGTTAGAGCCAGAGATGGACACATGTTGGGATCTACCTGAGGACTGAAACCAGTTTAAATCATTGTTCCCTATTCCAGAGCCCTGGAGTTTGTTGAGCAGGATAGTATAATCAACAGTATCAAAAGCCTTTGCAAAATCTAGGAATACTGCACCAGTGAGTTGACCCCGTTCCATTCCACACTGGGTTTCATTGCAAAATTTTAGCAGGGTAGTTACGGTAGAGTGTTTGGGGCGAAAACCAGATTGTAATTGGCTAGGGAAATTTGTCTTGTTATAGTAATCGCTTAATTGGCAGTGGACACATTTTTCCATGACTTTGGATAGGATTGGGAGACGGGAGATTGGTCTGTAGTTTGAGACAGTGTTTTTGCCCCCACTTTTGAACATTGGGACAACTCTGGCAGCTTTCCAGGTCTTAGGGATATGGCCAGCAGACAGGCTAGAGTTGACTATGGAAGCAATTGGTTTGGCAATTGCTGGGGCACCAAGTCTTAGGAACCTAGATTGTAGTAAGTCAGGTCCACATTGGCTGCTTAGTTTTAATTTGAGAAGCGCTTGTGTAATCTCCTCTTCGGATACTGGGCCAAATTGAAAATTGTGGGCAATGTTGGGAGGGGGTGGGGCTATAGGGGTACTCCCAGGATGAGATTCAGGTTTGTGGTTTGGGTTGCGTTTTGCTAATAAACTAGTAGCACACCCCACAAAGTAATCATTGAATGCATTTGCAATGTCGGTGGGGTTTGTCAGAGTAATATCTCCCTTAGTGATATTACTTGGGTGTTGATGGTTAGAAGGCTGGAATATGTTGTTGATAACCTTCCAGAAGTTAGCTGGGTTTGATGTGTTCTGGAGGAGATTGTCAGAGTAATATTGTGCTTTTGCATGCCTTGTTTGCCTTGTGCACATGTTCCGCAGGCATCTGTAGTGATTGAGATCCTTGGTAGTGCCAGTTATTTTGTGGCTTTTCCTCAAGGCATCCCTGAACTGGTAGAGTGCTATAAGGTCAGGTGTAACCCATGGAAGATGGGCCCCCCGTACCCTTATTCTGCGTAGTGAAGCATGGGTATCACAGAGTTTTAAGAACTCGGATTGGAAATAGTTGAGCGCAGAATCAGGGTCAGGAATTAAATCGATTCTGTGCCAAGGGCAGTTGGTAAGGTCAGCCAGAAACTGTTGTGGGTTAAAGTTTCTAAATGTTCTAGTGAAGAGAAGTTTAGGGCTTGATTGGGGCGGTTTAATTTTCCTTACACAGTACACTATTGCATGGTCACTGAAAATATCAGGAAGGATGCCAGAGGATTGGATTCTGCTGGGATTTGAGGAGAGAATCCAGTCAAGCAAGGAATGGTTGTGCGATTTCAGGTTTGTTCGTGTGGGTTGGGAAATGAGTTGCGATAGGTTAAGCGACTTGATTTGTGTGTGGATTTTGTGGTTTTTAGGGTCAAGCCAATTGAAGTTGAAATCCCCAAGAACTAGCAGCTCACTCTTCTCATTCAGAGAGGAAATGGAGCCAAGAAACTGGGTGATATCAGTCAGGGATTGTGGAGGGGCTTTAGGGGGGCGGTAGATGCCAGCAATCAGGACGGGCTTAGAGAAGGGGAGGCAGATTCTGCCAACAAGGATTTCAAAAGAGGTTGGTCTTGGGGGGCAATTTAACAGTGTAAATTGTAAGGTGTCTGCAATATAAAATAACACCCCTTTGACCTATCTCTCCTAAAAATGGAGTATCCCTGAATGGCAATATGTGCATCAGGAGTTTTAGGGGTTAGCCATGTTTCTGTAAGAACGATGGCTTTTGGTTTATGCATAAGGCACCATGCCCTTAGTTCATCCAGTTTGGGCAGCAGACTCCGGATATTTATATGGGCGAGAGATAGCCCTTTTTGGAATTTGAAGGGGGCATGAAAGAGTTGAAGTGGGAGGACCTGGGTTAGGTTCAATATCACCTGCTAAAGAAAGTAATAGTATGAGTAGAAATTTGAGTAGTTGTTTGCAATTTCTTACTTTATGATATTTGCCATTTGAGTGTGCGGTGGTTGGAGTGCTGATAAGTGACAATACAGCACATATATAATACACTAGATATGAATCTCAAGTATACATGCCACTTTAGACCCAACCATGACCATCAGAACAAAGATTACTGTCCTATTTGCACTCACACATACAGGTGAGTACTTGTCTAAATAACATATGTGACATGCTTACATGTGTGCCCTCATAACATTAGGAAACACTATAGGCCATGCTTTCCACATTGCAGTAAGGGATCAATCAGTATAAAGTGATCCTTTGCCTATTTGAGGACCATATGACGGTTCACTAATCACAATAACACTAGTTTAATCAACACAGAGTCTCAGTATCTCCCAAAGTTAATGTAAATCCTGATTAATCATCTATGAAAAGGTATCTAACCACCCACTGTACCCAGCACGTATCTCCTAAGATGTAACATCAGCAGCCTGCTACTAGTCTTAAGGTTCACTGAAAAATCTTGTTGCTCTTCCTTCTGCTAACGATCACCCCACTGTACCGGTGTGTCCCTCAAATCATCTTCCTGTATAAATGCATTGCAGACTTCTGATGTTAGCAAATGCAAACACGTTATAAAGAGTTACTTTTAAAGTACTTAACGTAACTTAGTGCCCAGGACATACTTGAAAACAAGGTTATTTTAAATCTTATTGCTCCACAAAGCTGTGATAAACGGTAGCCTCAGCTCCCATTCATGTGCAGGGGAGTAACGGTCTTCTACAGGTGAGCAACGGTTTGTCGATCAGGGGCCTCTATACAGTCTATAAAGAGACATGTTAAAAAATGGCTGCTTTGGCAAAGCAAATCTATCCAAATGTGCTTACATGTACCCACGTTTTGTATGTATGTGCTTACATGTACCCACGTTTTGTATGTATGTGCTTACATGTACCCACGTTTTGTATGTATGTGCTTACATGTACCCACGTTTTGTATGTATGTGCTTACATGTACCCACGTTTTGTATGTATGTGCTTACATGTACCCACGTTTTGTATGTATGTGCTTACATGTACCCACGTTTTGTATGTATGTGCTTACATGTACCCACGTTTAGTATGTATGTGCTTATATGTACCCATGTTTTGTATGTATGTATGTGCTTATATGTACCCACGTTTTGTATGTATGTGCCTATATGTACCCACGTTTTGTATGCATGTATGTTCTTACATGTACCCACGTTTTGTATGTATGTGCTTACATGTACCAACGTTTTGTATGTATGTGCTTACATGTACCCACGTTTTGTATGTATGTGCTTACATGTACCCACGTTTTGTATGCATGTATGTTCTTACATGTACCCACGTTTTGTATGTATGTGCTTACATGTACCAACGTTTTGTATGTATGTGCTTACATGTACCCACGTTTTGTATGTATGTGCTTATAGGTACCCATGTTTTGTATGTATGTGCTTATATGTACCCACGTTTTCTTTACATGTATGTGCTTACATGTACCCACGTTTTGTATGCATGTATGTGCTTACATGTACCCACATTTTGTGTGGATGTATTTGATGATGTGACGTATTTAATTGTTCTAGACTACCACGCAAACGTCCAGTGTCTGAGGTGGCACAGCCTGTGTCTAAGGTTGCCAAGCCCCTTGTGGAAGAGGACACTGTGACCCTCTTCCTTACAAAGGTCACAGCCGCTGCTCCAGTAGTCCCAGCTCTACCCATGGCTGCCACCCCCCCAGCTGCACTTGTCGCTGTTCCCCCCAGCTGCACCCACCATTGCCCGTCCAGCCACTTCTGCAAGGATACAGACCCCACCCTTCACTCATATCTTGCTCATGTCCTACCAGGTCGAGCTGCTGGAAAAGAAGAGAGCCAGATTCAGGAGCTGGCACATCTCAAGGCCTCAGCACGGCGGAGAGAGGACAGCTGGCACGGAAGGAGAACATCGCCGGGAGCTAGTAGCATAGCGACATTAACGAGGTCGTCCGCGCAACCACCGGGTCATAGTGCCCACCATGCTCCAACACAGCAGTGCTGTGATAAACAGTATCGGGTGGATAGCATCATATATTAATGGGCACAGCTGGGCAATCCAACAGGGCCTGGAGACTATCCACCCCTCCACCATGGTCACTACCCTAGGTAGCTCCATAGAGTTTCTGAACGCATCAGGGGTTTCACGAATTCTGGAGACTCTACCTCCTCCACCATCAGAGGAGATGCCCAGGCCATGTATACCGCGTGTGCACACCCTGAGGTGTGGCAGAGCACGCATCCGAGTGAGCGCCAGACTGCACAGCTGCAAAAGAGAGGTGCCGATTTGCAATGTTTGTATATATACAAAGTAACTAAATATATTAAGTATATGAAGTAACTGTGTCTGATTGCATTTTATTTTGCCAACTTAATACACTCAATATTATATTCCATAGTAGGCCACACAAACATATCCTACATCCCCTTCAATCAGTAAAAAGCACAGTATAGTTTATTACATGAAAATAATACAATATCAGATGCCTCTGTTGATGTGTTTCAGCCATTAATGTTCTACCATATATATTTTAGGATTACACATGTAATGAATGGGTTAAGTCCTACACTCAGTACATTCATGTGGGTACCATGTAAGACCTGCCCTATTTCTTACTTCTTTGTTTTCTAGTATTTCACCTCTGAAAAGTCTCCTTTCTTTTGGAAGAACAATAGGCACATCGGTTCCCTTTGTTTCGCTAACAGAGAGACTGAGTACACGTTATGCCATTTCGTTAATGGCTCGCAGTATATACAAAGAAGGCTAGTTTACAGATCCAGAGTTGGCTTGCACACTGCACATCAGTACCACACAGGAGAGCATGGGTAGACAAGTACAAGGAGCCTTTGCACACGCATGTCACCATGGGAAAGGAATAGAAAATCCCAATGTGAAAGAGCCCTGTTCATGTTTGTCTATTGTAATTGCAGACTGGGTTATTAAATAAACATCATCTGCATGATTCTGTCCTTTAAAGTGCAGAATGCTGATAGAAAGGATGCTCTGGGGCATCACAGCTAACTCAGCTCAAAATGTTAGAACAATAGTGGGCATTGACTGAACCCATCTGTACCAGAGCCAACAGTCCTGTCACTAACAGACACTGCCTGTGGGTGTTCATGTGAATAAGAAAGCAAGTGCAAAGGAAGGGAATGAGGCTACCAAGGGGAGACATTGGGTCAGCAGGTACTGTATAACCTGAAACATGAGGCAGGCATGTCAGCATAAAATGATTTGGAATGTAACTTTTATCAAACCCTGTGCAAAGAGCAGTGCACGCGTCCCTTTAGCATGCAATGCATGTTTACAGGGTAAATTATTTAAGAAAGAATATACATTTGAAAGAAGACGCCCATTGAAACAGCCAGGACTAAAACGCCTCGAGGCAAAGACTTGTTCATTTGCATGCTGAATCTTATTAACTTTGTGTACTGCGACTTTAAAGAACGTACGGTTCAATTAAAAGACGTGCGCAATGGAAATATCAAGCATATTCCATTTTTGTAGCCAAGTATTTTCCAATACATGTTGAATGAATCCTTTCTGATTTCTATTCCAGTGACAGAGGAGAAGTATTATGATACAATGTATTGCTGACCACACTGGCACGGACAGTACTAGTGATGTACTGCTGGTGCAATGGGGAAAACCCATGAAAATAAAGTCTTTATACTACATACTAACACTAAATATTTAAATACATTTTATCCACCAAACAAACCTTCCCCTGGAGAGAATAGAATTGTAATGAGTAATAATCTGTACCCTGCCACCAAGCTTACCAATAATAGTAAAAAAATACTATTACAACTATAGTTTCTCTATTGCCGTTAGGTATGGGTTAGATACCATTTGGGAGGCCATGAAAATCAATAGTTACAATTTCTTAGGAGAAATACAAAACTGTTTTTTTGGCCTTCATACACTAATGGAAGAATTTTTTGGATGTCTTCAGCTGTTCTCGGTATTGCTTTACATCGCACCATGTTCTCTATTGGAGAGGGAAGGTATCATTTCTAATGTAGTACACATAAAACAGCACATTGTTTAACTGACAAACTAAACTCCGGAGTTACTACAACATGTGCAATGTGCACCGATAAAATAACACAAACCACCAGAGCCCTGTAAAGTTGGAGTCATGGCATAGCCTGAACTCTTCCAGATGTAACCACTATTTTCCCTCACTGATGCGGAAGTGTTCTCCACAGTCGGATACTGCACCCCACTACTACATAGAAATCCGCATACCAAGCTTCCTTGGGAGCCAACAACCTCATGGTTCATGGACGAAGCAGTCAACATAGCCAGTTCTTGAGGTCAAGTGTATAAACGTATGGGACGCATGCAATATACCAGTATTCAATACCAAGACAGCTTTGCAAAGAGGCATGTAAATCTCATTGTATCAACACTGGTAAAATTTAATGAAATTAATAATAATACATCAAGTAAAAGTCCAGTCTCTATATATGTAGCTTCAATAAAAAAATAAAAAACAGGTAACTTTATATCTTCTTTGCAGCAATATAAGTGCTTTGCTGTACACACTAGTAATAATTAAAAAAAATAAAAATCTATGATGCAACAATTAATTTATAATCCATGTTATCTACTTGAGGGACATAAAGGGATTTGCCGAGAGCCAGAACACAGTGTACTGCGGGGGCCTCGTACTTCAGAGGTATTGGTCGTACCACCGTTCTTTAATATTAATTTCTCTTCTCCGATAGTTACATGCTCAGTGTCCAAAGTGGGTTTCTCCAGATCATCTTATACTACAATAGCTCCCTTGGCTCCATTACCTAGGTAATATATAAACACATCTATATACATGTTTTGGTAGCGTCAAATTAGGAACTCGCACTTAATTTAGGAAAGAATGCTGAACCAATTCCATAACATGCAGTGAGCAAGACTGAATTAAAAAGCAATTAGTAGAAAATCACAATGACACTGATATTTAATATGTTATTTCTTAAAATAAAGCTACTGGGGAATTTCACAACGAGGCGTGTGATCAGAATGATGTCAGCACAATATTAAACCAATGACAGTAGTTTGGATGGAGAGAAACTGCACTTTTGAACATTGTGATAATCTTATTTCTTTTTATTCCGCACTGACAGAATAGTCAGGGCAGGACCTACGCCGCCTTCATGGTGATTCCACGGAGGATTAAAATCGCCGATTCATACAGCTCCATACAGGCTGAATCTGACTAGAGTGTCCCAGGACCGGTATATTCTGTACTTCATTTAATCTCCGTTATGCGCCTCCACCATTAGACTTGTTTTCTAAAAGTGTGCATCAGTTTAATAGCTCAAATGCAGCAATCTCCCCATTTCCTGAACTTTGGGGGGTTTCCTAGAGCTGTGAGCCAGAGAGGGACTCGAGGCAGCCCCCAATGTTCTATTCATATGCACATTAGGGGAATTCACCTGTGTGTAAGTGCAAAGTTTTTTCTAAAACCTGGTATGATTGATGGTACCTGAGGAGAGGGTTGAGAAACACTGCCCTAGAGCAGCGGTGCTCAACTCCAGTCATCAAGGCCCCCCAACAGCTCAGATTTTCAGAATATTCCAGCTTCAGCACAGGTGGCTCAATCAGAGGCTCAGTCAAAGACTGCACCACCTGTGCTGAAGCCGGGATATCCTGAAAACCTGACCTGTTGGGGGGGAGGGGCGGGTCTTAAGGACTGGAGCTGGGCACCCCAGTCCTAGAGCATCACAGTCTTATCTCCCGGAGGCCCTCTTCAGCTGATGTTCTTCTGTGGAGAACATGCACTGAGCCAATGAATATGGACAACCGTAGACATCATAGAAACTGTGTAAGCAATGTTATTTATCCTGCTACGTTAGAATACAAAACTATTTTCTGACATGATTCCATACAAGGAAGAAAGTTTCTGAGTTTGTTTTGCAGCCTGTAAATTAAAGATGCCAACAGTGTTTAAAACTCATGCAGCGTTTCATTCATTAGCGAGCAAGATCACGACATCTATACCGGTTCAAACTAACATCTTGCATATGTCTTGCTGACTGATTGACCAGCACTGAATAATGATGCTTTGCAGCCCCATTCTGATGCCACAGTAACAACTGCCATGACAATTAGCAACGACTGCAGCATAGGATCACATTAGGCATAAAATAAAGTTTCCCGGGCACACAGCAACAAACGCGCATCATCCAGGACGAGAAAAAGCTCTGGGTGAAAGTTTTACGATGGACACAGTATATGTGGTACTATTATGATTATATACAAGCATATATAGGAACTATTATTATAATATACACACGTACATATTTATAGAGGGAGAATATCTATGGGTGTCTTCTAAAGACATATTTTGAAACAGATTTCATCAACTATATTTCTTTGTCTTCTAATCTGTATTGGTTTCTGTAGTGGTGTGCGCGCGTGTGTCTCACGTAGGTTAGATCTCCCTTATTTGCAGTGAATCATTCATATACCAAAATCAAAATGATTCAATAAGAATGTCCTTTGCTTTGTGCCCGGCGCGCACACAGAAATTGCACACACACAGAAACGTACAAACACAGCTTCCGCTGCACACGGTTTAGTTCGTTTTCAAATGCAAGAGAAAAGGGAAACAATCCCAGCTATGAAGGCCATTCGCGACTTGCCACTGAAAGCGCCTACTCGGAGACAAGATAAAAATAATGAGAGTCTTTCTGTCAAGAAGGATTTAAGAAATATCACTAGCATTATTAAAATTTAATTTTTTTCCCTGTGCTTTTTGGCTCTCCTTTTCCCAGTGATAATGAGGGAGACTGCACACCTCCACATTACTGCTTCTCGTTTCATACAATAAATTCAGCCTTCCAGTCTGGAGACATTTCAGGAGAGAGCTTTGAATGCTAAGGGCTAATTTTCCTTTTCATTCTTTTTCTCTCTCTCTCTTTTTTTTCTTTAAAATATCTGCTGCTGCTTTGAGTTTTCCTACGGAAAAAAAAGAAGAACAGTTTGTGCGCTAGTTTTTCCACAAGGCCAGTGGAACAAATAAAAATCAATTTTAGCCCAAACGGACCACAGAAGTCAGGGGAATAGCCAAGACAGAAAGGTGAATAGTAAAAGAACAGTAGCTTGATGCCTTCACAAATTGTTTACCTGATACAGAACCAGCAAATGAGTTGACAAGGCTTGTCTTTAATAGACTGCATTATATTCTGCCTGTATTCTATTAAGGGAACAGATACACTTCTTCTTGGATGCAACTTTAAATGCCGCAGAGCAGTAAATGCACCAGCTGTGCTCCGATCAACCCTAAATGAATGGGTTGTGTGGCCCTAGGCTGAGCTGAGGCTTGTGATGGGCTAATTCTTTCCTCATACATTCATAATCTAATAGTTTGCTACTTGCACTCCTGTTTCACTCTGTGGGAGAGCTGCAGAATGGCCCTGGGTTGTGAATAAACAAAGCCAAGTGGGACCCGGCTTTCTTTTTTTTTTTTTTGGAGTGACCCTGAGCTGGGGAATCGGAGTCCTGTGGTCCATTGTTTAACCCTAGTGTTGCTGGAAGAGCCAACAATGCATTGCAAAGTCATACATTCCTGGATCCCTCAGTAATGGGCGTGAATTACAATGGTCGAAGGTAAAACAAAATATAATAATACTGAGTGCTATTATTTTTTTCTTTTAAGATCAGCGCTATACTAGTAAAAATATACCCATTTCTCTTTTTAAAAGCTCTGCAACCTAGTCACTACCAGAAACGTGCGACACATCCGCACACTGTCCTGTGCGGAGTGAAGTTTGGACATATGTGGCTGACAATAAAAAGTTGCAAATATATGAAATGTTGCCAAAAATCACCGAATACAACTGAAGCCCATAATCCAAACATTCACAAACAATTAAAGGGTTTGTGCTTGCTAAAGTTGGCAACAAGGTTTGCACACATCTGCAAACAAATTAAAGGTCTTGGTCTAGGTCAAGGGTGGCCGACTCCAGTCCTCGAGAGCTACCAACAAGTCAGGTTTTCAAAATATCCCTGCTTCAGCACAAGTGGCTCAGTCAAAAATCTGACCTGTTGGTGGCTCTTGAGGGCTGTTGTTGGCTCACCCTGTCTAGGTACAGCAGCAGAGATTCCGTATCTACCAAATATTTACTGTAAAGTAATACAACAATGTACTTTTTATTCACCGGGCGGTTTCATGCATTGGCCCTTTTTCTAAAGCCGTGCAGCCAGGGAAACCATGCAATACACACCTTACTCTCACAGTTTTAAAGCACTCAGATCTTAGCAAAAACTTAGCAACTTCAAATATGTGGTCAGAGGCTTCGAAAAATGGACTCTCCAGTGTTATACTTAGAGATAAGCGGAAACATAGGCTGCAGTAGAGATATTGTGATTGAAGGTTAACTGTTGGTAATTAGCCTTCTAATGCTGTGTTAAAAGTAATCCCTGCAAATCTTTGCTGTCTTAGTGCTATACATGAGATATCATTAAGGGGGTAATAATAGAGGAAACCCTGGAGTATGTATTATTCAAACATTCCTGCCCTAGTGCCAATCATTGACAGAAGAAATCCACAAACACCCAGCACTAAACAACGGTGTGAGACGCTTCTCCTTCAATATGTCAAGACCGTGAAATCTGGGTTAACGAGCGCTAATTAACACCTGCAAGTATAATTTAAAAACTGTTTTCAAAGGATGGTCAAAGATAATTTTCCTTCTTCAGATGAGAAAATAACTGTTTTTGAAGGGTGTTATTTCCCTCCCAGTAACTTCATTATTTTAGTCAACCTCTAGGCTGAAATATATATATATATATATATATATATATATACACACACACACACACACACACACACACACACACACACACACACACACACACACACACACACACACACACACACACACACACACGTGTGTGTGTGTATATATATTTTTATATTTAAAATATTTATATATTTATATAAACTGTTAGCATATAGCCAATAAAGAATATCACTTGTGAGCACATTCACGTCTTAAACAGGTCTGCAACCCTGCCTTTAACTATTATCACCTAGCATACAGTGCTTCCACTGCAGCAAGGGATTCTGGGAAATGACATGCAAATAAGCACACAATGTGTCACCTTTTGTCTGAAATCCATTTTTACGTGGAACCCTTATAAGCAAATGCTTTGCTGTTCACCAGCATTTAAGCTTTGCAAAGCCAGTACAACCAACCTCACAATGATGAGACCCACAAGGTGTAAACAGCTGTCTGTGAGTGGTTTGACTGGCTTTGCATCTAATCCCATGCTGTGCTTAAAAGCTGTGTGAACAGCAGAGCATTTGCTTATAAGGGTTCCATGTAAAAATGGATTTCAGGCAAAAGGTGACACACTGTGTGCTCATTTGCATGTAATTTCCCAGAATCACTGTAGCACTGTATGCTGGGGATAATGGTGAAAGGCAGGGTTGCAGACCTGTCTAAGACCCCTTAACCCCTGTTAGAACCCTTAACCCTAAATACCCTAATCTTAACCCCTTACCATAAAGCCCCTAATCGGATCCCTTATCCTACAACCCCTAAAGTTAACCCCTAATACGAATTATTATTATTATAATTCAGAGCTATGAGATTACTCAATGAGAAAGCTCAGTTCAATAAAGCTCACAGACGATACTGTTTTACTGTTACAGGTGGTTAAATTTTTTAGCATTTGACGCTGGAGGGACCTGAAATGTACAATGCAGTGATCTTCAATGTCAAAGACCACGATTCATTGCAATATTGGCCAAGTCACTTTATTTCCCCTTGTTTTCAAATGGAGCTTTTCTGGGCATGAATTCAATGGGGGTTATTCAATAAACAGCAAAAGTGGCGATTGGGCCACTATGGCATAGAAACTCCCATTGACGCCAAAGGAGTTTTCATGCGATCGTGCCCCTAACGGCACAATCGCAGTTTAATGTGTCTCTAATTTCAGCTAAGCCAATGACTGGGTACACTTCCAAAGCTGGAACCATAAATTGTGATAATATTGGGGGAATGACCAGATATAATTTGTTATAGGAGCAAAGGAGAGCAGCCAAAGGTGCATGTTTCTGATCCACAAAAAAAAGAGAGAGAAATTGTCCTGTGGAAAAAAAAATAAAATCCCAACCCGGTTCTGAAACAAACCTTTTACCTAACACCAGCATACATTTTTTATTTGGCAGATAAAACTCTCTCACGTTTTCTTGGCAGCAAGGGGGACTTTTAGGTGCAGAGGAAAATACCTTGTTTAGAGATATTTTCAGCACGATCAGGGATTTTAGTTTATTTTTTTTTATAGAACTTCTGCCTCCAGCACATTTTTGCGTTCACATCCTCCTATTACCTGATGAGTGGGTGAAGGATTTGAGCTTTTATTTTTTTTCATATACACACAGCTTACCTCCAAGCCTCCTTGACGTCTCTTTTGTTCCCTCTCTCTTTTTAGAATAGCACTGGTTGCTCTCCTCTTATTCTTATTCTAGACACACACAATGCACTTCACATATTCAGTGCATACTCCTTCACTAGGCTCCAATACTTCCTCCACTGTGGAGTATCCTGTTCCATTGGCTAATGAAACCAGCAGGAAAAGAAGTACATCTGAAAAAAAAGACATGTCAAGTCTCACAAGCCCATGCACAACTCTATCCACCAAGAACTCATGTTGGTCCATTAAACGGTATAATAATCACCAACACATTTACAATATGCGTGCAACTTCCACTACAAAAGTTGCTCACATGTGAGAAGAGAGATCTCTGGCCAGGTCTTGGCCACTTAATGAGCTTTCGAAAACCCCAATAGACTATGGAGGTCTGATTCTTCTCCAGGGTTGTAACACAACCTGGAGGGTCCCACACGAGAAAAAAATAAGTTGTGGAATGACTGTTTTTTTACAGCGCTTAGTAAAGTTCTGGGTTTTGGTCACTTTTCAAGTGGCTGTTAAAGAAACATAGAATTTTCTTTCATATTAAGGATAGCCTTATGTCTATCATAAGCATGTTTACTTCCCTTACTGTACAGTAGCCTCTACCATGTCTGTTGGGAGGTCATTCCCCAAATAACTCCACCTTTCTGTTATCCAACATATAATAATAATAGCATGTATAGTGCTGCTAGTTTTACATAGCGCTTTACAGAGCGATCCTGCCCCAAGGAGCTTACAATCAATGTTTTTGGTGCCTGAGGCACAGGGAGATAGAGTGACTTGCCCAAGGTCACAAGGAGCCAACACCAGGAATTGAATCAGGTTCCCCTGCTTCAAACTCAGTGCCAGTCAGTGAGCAACTCCTCACTCACAAACCCACTGAGCCACTCCTCATATAAACATATATCGCAATGCTAAGCCATGAACCAAATCTTAAAGTTGATGCAGTTCGAATGTCCTCACTGGAACGGCACTTATATTCCCAGTTTAAGCAGTGTCAAACAGAATTACCAGGTCTCAGGGAGAAAAAAGATCTATGCAGAACCCCTGTAGCTCCTTTTAAAAGTGTCAGTAGATACGAAATACACAATTTTCCTGAACTGGTACAGCTACTAAAGCAGGGATAGCCAACTCCAGTCCTCAAGAGCTACCAACAGGTCAGGTTTTCAGGGTATCCCAGCTTCAGCACAGGTGGCTCAATACGTCCCTGCTTGAGCACAGATGGCTCAATACGTCCTTGCTTGAGCACAGATGGCTCAATGCGCCCTTGCTTGAGCACAGGTGGCTCAATCAGAGGCGCAGTCTTAGACTGAACGCCTGATTGAGCCACTTGTGCTGAAGCAGAGATATCCTGAAAATCTAACCTATTGATAGCCCTTGTGGATTGGAGTTGCCCACCCCTGTACTAAAGCTATGTTGTATGTTAAGCTCCTCAAGCTGTGTCAATAAATCCATGTGTAAGTATTTTGAAAGCATAATGCAGCCACACTGCATGCACTGAAAGTCCACAACTATAATCCTTGATATTCAGGTGTCTGTGATAGGCTATGACAAACGCGTGAGCACAGAGGATTTTTTATACTAATGATGAGAGTCAGGGTTAGAGCTGCACGTCTGAGACGTGAATGTGCACACAGGTCATTTTATTTTTTTCCCCCTTTAATATCTGCATCGGTACAATCCACACAATGATAAGTAATTGGCAACTTAGCTAATCGATCCGTTCTCCTGTGATCGATTGGCGAAGATTCGGCTCGGGGGTTCACTAAATGGATGTCAGTGCAGAAGAGGACCAAAGATGCAAAGTTCTGTGGGGAAAATCATGTGACCAGGTAGTCACTAGATACAATTGGTGCACTGCTAGAGAGAGGGTGGGGCTCAAAAAGGGTGTGTGCCAGAGACTGTTTCAGAAGAGAAAGGAGATGTGACTTTGTAAATAGTTGCTATAGAAACAAACAATGCTTGTTACATAATAATACATAAAAATATGAAATTCAGAATTGTTTTTTTTTTTTTTAAATGGTACATGTATTTTCTCATAGTATAGAACTGATTTATTTAAAAAAAACCTGTAGAATATTAATTAGTCTGCAGCTTAAAAGCAGCAATAGTTATTTCCAATGTTTTTTTCTTATTATTTGTAAATGTAAAGTATGTGAAAATGTATAATTGTACATTCTTACCTAAGCTGGCAATCATTTGGTGTTCCTGTTATCAAATCTGTCAAAATCCTGATTGTGTGCCTAACATAATGGCTGCTTCAGTCAGTGTAACTCAGCAGCTACAATGTATCCTTAGGTACAGTATATTACTAAGGTAACATTATCTATTACGGCTTGCGTGTACTGATTGATCTGTGTGGTTGATTGAAGTGCTGATTGGTTAAAGTGTGTGCAGTTAGAACCAGAAGCAGTTAGAACCAGAAGCAGTTTGAACAAGGAAGCAGTTAAACAAGGTATAGTTTATTGAAGTACAGTTTACTGTTAGTACTTCTAAACTTCATAGTTGCTAGAATGAGCAGGATTGAAAATGCCACTCAATGCACATCTTGCCACATGTATGTGCACTTGGAGCAGCTGTTCCAAGGAGCATACCGCTGTGAGAAGTGTGAGCGGGTGGTCTCTTTAGAATCGGAGATTGCTGATCTGAAGAGGCAACTTGCAATATTGAGGGACATTGGCAATCTTGAAAGGGAATTAGAGCTCACTGAGCAGGCCCTTGCTTTGACTAGTGGTGCAGATGGTGGCGCTTTTAGTGTGGAGCAGGTAGGTAGCTATGTTGCTGTTAGTGAGGAGCAGGTAGGTAGCTGGGTGACAGTTAGAAGGTGAAGCAGGGGCAATAGGGAGAGGCAGGTCGTTTCTGAGCTGACACATCCCAATAGATTTGCCATGTTGAGTGAAGATATTGGGAATGTTGGGGCAGAAATGGCAAGGCTGGGGGAGACTAATTCCTCTAGCAGCCAGGGGAATAGTTCCTCCAGCACAGTGGGGACTCAGGATACTCAGATGCAAAGAAAGATTGTGGTGGTAGGGGACTCCATTATTAGGAAGGTAGATAGGGCAATCTGCTGCCGGGACCGCATGAACCGAACAGTTTGTTGTCTCCCGGGTTCCCGGGTTCTCGGGTTCGGCACATTGCGGATCGGGTTGACAGATTGTTGGGGGGGGGGCTGGGATTGACCCGGCGGTTTTGGTACATGTTGGCACCAATGACAAAGTTAGAGAAAGATGGAGGGTCCTAAAAAATGATTACAGGGATCTAGGCCAAAAGCTTAAGGCAAGGACCTCCAAGGTAGTATTTTCTGAAATACTACCAGTGCCATGCGCTACCGCAGGGAGACAGTCAGAGATCAGGGAGGTTAATGCATGGCTAAGAAAGTGGTGCAGGAAGGAGGGGTTTGGGTTTTTAGAGCATTGGGACTCCTTTTCTGAGAGGTGCCATCAATATTCTAGGGACGGATTGCACCTCAATGAAGAGGGATCTTCTGTGCTTGGGGGGAGAATGCTAAAAAGGTTGGAGGAGATTTTAAACTAGGATGGAGGGGGGAGGGGAATGAAACAGATAATGAACTAAATGGAATAGAGGAGGATACAAGGTGGTATGGAGGTAGAATGGGGGCAAGTGCAAGTTTGACAAGCAGTGAAATACCCATAGCAAATAGAGATAATACTAGAAAACTTCTAAAGACTAAACCAAGTGGGAGCAGAAAGGAAGGAGCAGGTAAGATAATAGTACAGGCTGAAAAAAAACTTAAATGCATGCTTTCTAATGCAAGAAGCCTGACAGATAAAATGGGGGAGCTTCAATTAATAGCTACAAGGGAGCAGTATGATATCATAGGCATTACTGAAACATGGCGGGATGAAACTCATGACTGGACAGTTAATTTAAAGGGGTATTCTCTTTTTCGGAAGGATCGAACAAATAGAAGGGGAGGTGGAGTATGTCTATATGTTAAACCAGATCTAAAACCTATTATAAGGGATGATGTCTATGAAGGGAATGATGAAAATGTAGAGACCTTGTGGATAGAAATTAGCAGTGGAGGTAAAAGTATAAATAAAATGTTTGTTGGAATATGCTATAAACCACCAAATATCTGTGAGATTGAGGAAGCTAAAATACATTTGCAAATGGAGAAGGCATCAAAACTGGGTCATGTTTGCATAATGGGGGGTTTTAATTATCCAGACATAGACTGGGGCAATGAGATTAGCGTTACAACAAAAGGAAACAGGTTTTTGGGGGTGCTTAAAGATAATTATATGACCCAAATTATTGAGGAACCAACCAGGAGAGGGGCAGTTCTGGATTTGGTCATATCAAACAATGTAGAAGTAATAACAAATATTCAAGTCCTGGAACATTTGGGTAACAGTGATCATAACATGGTCTCATTTGAAATAAATTATCAAAAAAACAGATAACTTGGGTTCAACAAAGACTTTAAACTTTAGAAAGGCAGATTTTAATAAACTGAGGTCTAATCTAGTAGTAATACAATGGGATGATGTTTTTGCAGGGAAAAATGTAGAAGATAAATGGGCAGTCTTTAAAACATTGTTAGAAAAGCACACTTATCAGTGTATACCCTTGGGTAATAAGTATAAAAGAAATAAGTCAAAACCAATGTGGCTAAATAAACAGGTAGGGGAGGAAATGGACAAGAAGAGGAAGGCGTTTAGATTCTTTAAGTCAGAAGGGACAGAGACATCGTATCAGAATTATAAGGAATGTAACAAAAATTGCAAAAGGGCAATTAAATTAGCAAAAATGGATAATGAAAAAAGGATTGCAATAGAAAGTAAGGTCAACCCTAAAAAGTTCTTTAAGTACCTTAATAACAAAAAAATGAGAAAAGAAAATATAGGACCCTTTCAGTGTGAGCTGGGTAGGCAGATTATTGGAGATAAGGAAAAAGCAGAGGTATTAAACAAATTCTTTGCCTCTGTGTTTACCAGGGAAGAATAAAGTTCAATAGTAGTGCCGCAGGAGGAAGCCACAACCTCTATATTAATGACCAATTGGTTAACAGAGGAAGAAGTTCATAAGCGACTTGAAAAAATTAAAGTAAATAAGGCACCTGGCTCCGATTGCATACATCCAAGAGTTCTCAAGGAGTTAAGCTCAGTAATAGCAAATCCATTATATTTAATATTCAAGGACTCCATTTCCACAGGCTCAGTACCACAAGAAAATAATAAGTTAAAGTGCGCAACCCCAAAACAACTTAATCGTGTAAAAGACAATGGGCCTCATGCAGTAAGCGTTGATAAGGGAATTATCGCCATTTTATAGCCAAAATTGGGTTTGAGATTCAGTAAGCGCCGATAAGTGCTTGATATCGCCAGGTTTCGGAGCCGATAATTTTGTTATGGCCAGTCGGCTGCCGATAAGCCTGTTTTCGCCACTGATCGCCACTTTTTTAAATCGGCTGGATTCAACAAAAAAAAACAGCTTATCGGGCCTGATCGGCACTACGAAATTGAGATGTTATGGCCAATTTCTCCCGCCAACTAAAGTTGGCAGTTTGGAGGCGAGAACGATCGCTAAGGCTGCCGCAACGGCACTTAGAAAAAAAAAATCTTCTGTACATCAATGGAGTCAATGGAGCGGGGACGTATAACAGTATAGTACTGTTTACGTTTCATTGCTCACAATACAAACGTCATTTGCATTACAGTGTGGGGGCATTCCCTGCATTGTGTCACAGCTGACGTGTATTATTTGCATAACATTATACTTTTACATGTTTGCAGCATTTGCGGGTCACATTACTCATCATGTGATGATGTGCCAAGGGAAAATACTATACTCAACTCTTAAAGGAGAACCTCACATCATATCACACATTTTAATGAACTGAGCGACAATTATTTACATGATGTTACACATGACACACATGTCACACATACACCGTATATTCATGTTCCTTTACATTACACAATGCTTGTAATGTGACACGCATCTTTAAACGTTCATGTACATCTGTATTCTCATGTTTACATCTAGTTTTGGGTCCTCCCTATTTTCATGACGTCACTTATTGGACGCTCAATCACATTGCATGTTTACATTGTAACCGTAGCATTACAAGCACTTCAACCTAACTTATACACACATGTACAGTAATTCAGCATTGGGACACCTTGTTAACTCATTCTATACCAACTATCCTCCTTACAGAAATGCATGCATATGCACACGACTATTCATTGTTGTCAACATGTCACAATAACATGCTTAATTACACATGTTACACAAAACTTTTCCCACGTCAATCTCAGCCTTTTTGCCTAATTACATGACTGACTGTTGCGTTCACAAGTGTTACATGCATTGCACATGCAACTATTTATTTGCAAGCAATGTTTCTACAAAGGTTCACGTCACATCATTGCCAAATATCATCATTCCCTGCAGAATACACACAACAAATACTTATAACAAGAACTGCACACAGCTTGCCACAGAAGTACTTTATTATGTTAATGTAACACCTTGCATTTTACTATGTCACCTGACATCATCACATACTTATTTAAAGGACGCCCATTACCTGATCATTCACAGCTACTCATTTCAAAATGTTGAGATTGTTTAGGAGACGGAGGAACATTCTTTTCTATGACATGCTTGATGATGAAGACAATCATATAGGGCAAGGGAGGGACACACCGAGGGACAGTGACAGGGACAGTCACGCGGATACGACAGAGACAGGGAGAGGGACAGGAGATCAGAGGAGAAGACAGAGGAGACAAGTTGTGCCTCGTCCGCGTCTGTACAGGGAGAGAACCCTGTTAGATGGGATGAGTGAGGAGGAGATTGTAAGTCGCTATCGTTTGAGTTCAGCAGCAATCTTAGCTCTTTATCAGGAGATAAGGGGAGATTTAGATTTTTTCACAGCCAGAGGTCGTGCAGTCCCTGGGCTTGTTAAAATGCTGTGCTCATTACATTATCTTGCTTCCGCGTCATACCAGACAACTGTGGGCATAGTGGGCGGGGTCTCGCAATCTACATTCTCGCGGGCCTTGACCCAGTTTCTCTATGCACTCAATAGACGCGCTAGGAATTATATTCATTTTCCTACAGAGGCGACAGAGTGGCTGGAAGTCAGGACTGGCTTTTATAATATAGCAGGGATACCATGTGTGCTGGGTGCAATCGATTGCACACATGTTGCTTTGATTGCACCTAGTCAGAGTGAGCATGTGTACCGCAATCGGAAGCACTACCATTCACTCAATGTACAGGTGGTATGTGATGCGACGATGAGGATAATGCATGTGGTACCCAAATTCCCTGGTTCCAGTCACGATTCCTCTATCCTGAGGAACTCTTCAGTCTTCCATGCGTTCGAAGAGGGACATTTTGAACATGGTTGGCTGCTGGGTGAGTACACATTTACATGTTATAACACAAAACACATTTTTATTTAGGAATGTTGGCATTGTACAATTTGATCACTAATGTCAGCTTATGTGTGCTCCATTCATTATAGGTGACTCAGGATACGGAATTAGGCCGTGGCTCTTGACTCCGGTGCTAAACCCTCAAACTGAAGCAGAGGAGAGGTACAATGCAGCCCATATATCTACAAGATCTGTTATAGAGAGGACATTTGGCCTACTCAAGACCAGATTTAGGTGTCTGGACAGAACTGGTGGGGCTCTTCTATACAAGCCTCAAAAAGTGTCTGATATTATCCTTGCCTGTTGCATTTTGCACAATGTTGCACTCAGGCACAATGTACAGTCAGACCTAGCTGAGCCTTTGGTAGACGAGCATCCCACCCATGTAGCTGCTGAAAATGAACAAACAGCCAGTGGTGGCCAGACACGCCAGAATCTCATCAATTCATTTTTTTCTTGTAAGTAAAAACATATATGTTACAAGTTCTACTTTTATAGTTACATTATGTTATCTTAACAATAATGTTTTTTTATATACCCTTCTGGTAGGACACAGATGAATATGGGTTGCACACCTTTCTTTTCTCTGCTGTGTGCACAAAGGGATGTGGCACCGGTATGTTATTGTTGCAAAGGTTATATAATCCCTCTTCAATTGTACTTTAGTTGTGTGTATGTGAATACAACTGGGGTAACAAAGCACTAATATTTTAGCATTGTGTTGTTCCTTATGCTAACACAATACACATATTATGCCCATACTCATTCATGCTTCTAGTATGCTTACATACAATGTTATTGGTGCAGTGTAACATGTACATCCATATGATGTGTACACCAGCCTGATTTACATTTTGAATGTCATGAAATATACATGGTGTTGCACATTTAACACCAAATACACACTTTGCTGTGTTGTTTACGGTACTGAAGATGGCATGTCAATGTTTGCAATTTATATATTGTTCCTTTGCATTATAGGTATATCTCCAGTATGACTGATCATGGTATGTATATTTGCTGACATCTCTCATAAGATGTGCCTACATCAATCTTCCTATAATTATTTGAAGTCAAAACCCAACATATTGGTTTAAACACAAATGTTACATATATGTACTTTCTGTATCATGTATATGCATTTAGCTACTCTTGAGCTTTCATGTGCATTGTATTAGAAAATGATTACTCACATTTCATCACATTTTATGTATGTTTCCTTATAAATTCCATTAATGTAATATAGAGGTGTTTGGAGACAAGGGGATAACTGTAGTTATTTCTTTACTTACGGGAGATCATTCATCACGGATGAAATTGACTGATCATAAAACTCCATGCATGAATGCCTGCAATCACAACAATGCGTACTACATCTTATATTTAGCAATGTTGGTGTTTTGTAATGCTAGGAATTAATAGTCAACATTAATTTACATTTGTGACATGTGTATGTATAAGTCACACGTGTGTGGATGTGTCCTACATGTACCAAGTGTTAAACTGTTAACAGAGAAGACAAATTTGTCACTAATGTTACTGTCATTTAGCATTTATAATTTACCAATATGACAATGTTGGTAATATTTTTGCAATATAAATCACGTCACTTCATCATTATCATGATGATAATTATCAAGTATTGTCACAATTGTAACGTCAATCACGTGCACATTAGCATAGACACACTTTGTAAGACAACTGTTTGTGTCTGTATCAATTTGTGTAGGATCCATGTATAACACCGACAAATGATAACACCAGCTTTATTATGGTAGCTTATATCATCATATTGACTATACTATGTATTTTTAGAACGTTTAATAAACACAGTAAACTATAGTTAGTTAGGTTAATGAAATATACACAGAAACGTACTTCATTACATGATGTTGATGTCATAATCAGAACATCATGCATTGTAGGGGACCACAACATCTGGCCAATAACATTATTTGCTACAGTCACAAACCATTTTATCAACATACCCATGTAACAAGAGATTTTTAACAAGAAATGGCTAGTTGGTTGTAAGTGTCCTTTACATTGGGAGAAGGAGTGGCTCAGTGAGTAAAGACACACACTGGCACTGAGATTTTGAAGCAGGGGAGTCTGGTTCAATTCCCGGTGTCGGCTCCTTGTGACCTTGGGCAAGTCACTTTATCTCCCTGTGCCTCAGGCGGCAAAAAATAAATTGTAAGTTCCACGGGCCAGGGACCTCAGCCTGAAAAATGTGTCCGTAAAGCGCTGTGTACAACTAGCAGCGCTATACATGAACATGCTCATATTATAATTATTATTATTATTATTGTTACATAGTTTCGACAGTCATACGTTCCATTACACAATATAATTCACAAATGTGTTAGCAGAGTGGGAATGGTTGTTATATATAAAACACACCATGCCATAAAATGATAGTAGTCATTAAAGAACACTCAATAAAAATTCATGAGGCACTATTTTGCAACATCATTATGTTAATTAAGTGCTTATGCAATATAGGCATAAGGGTATCACATTTTTAATTGTTTGTTAATAAGCGCTGCAAGCAATATAAAATTAGTTCCATATGTAGTATAGTAGTCGGTGGCTCCTCCTCACAATCATCTCATATAAAGGTAGACTCTTCTGAAATCATACATTGATCCGATTGTATCTTCCCCGACATCTCTGAAATACAGCAAACACATGATGGTCAAATATGGCACCTTACTATATATGTATCCGTGACAACGCATTACACAGCTCTATATGATTGTGTACATACACACGTCACTCACTTATATGTTACAAGTACAAGTGTACATCAGTATGTAATGTTTCTTTAAATTTGTAGCAGGCATAACTATGTATATGATGTGAACGTTGCCTGTATACTGAAAAATGTGCGCGCACATCTTAGTGTGCGCACGCACTTCACGCTTGGCTGCACTAACTGTTAGCGCATGCGCAAAACAAAGCGTACGTTGTGCGTTCAATACATCTTGAAAATACCATTAAACATAAAATCTTTATTTCAAATACAATGAATACGAAACTACATTCGTTCTAAACGAGTACATCTGTATTCTTTTTAAACAGACGTGTTTGGACAGAAAGGACGGCCGATAACACAATGCGCAAATGCAATACGTGTGACGTCATGTTAAACCAGCGTGAAACGCACGCTAACACTCCTCCCACTCAATTAACATTCGGCTAACGCCCAGTGAACGGCCCCAGTGTATGACACAGTGCAGTTACCGTAACTATAACAAAACAACACAGCCAATAGGCTTTGAGGCGCGCACGTCGCTTGGGGGCGGGACTTACATCCGTAATCCTTTTTAAGGACGCCTTGGGCCATGACAAGGGTCCCACGTCATACGTGGTGGACCCGCTTTTAAATGTTGCATGATAACAAAACAGGTATGTGTTAGAGTTATGTTAAAATGTTGCTAATATGGTTAAAGGGATAGGAAAGTACGTATATTTATTCCGCCAGCAATGTGTACTACTCTTTCAGGTTATACTATATTGTATTCGGCAACAATTTCTTTGTGATCGCTACATGTTATGCAGTCTGCAATGTTACGCTGTATCCACGCATTGAAAGGGAAAATGGTGGTTAAAAAAAAAAAACATTTAAACGCACAGTCAACGCATAACGGTTGTTATATTTACCATTCTTCTAGAATTAACTCTTCGTCTGGCTGCAACTGGTCGCTCCAGAAATGCAAGGCATTTTCATCCACGCTTGACCCACCCGCTGAATCCAGTATGACACACATCTCCTCCATGAAGCGCTCATAGGAATCGCCACTGCTTTCTTCAAACAATTGGTCGGGAGGTAGGTTAATTTCTTCTGGTTCCCATTCCAATGCATTTTCAGCTGAAAGGCTTGGTACATAATCATAGTACTTTTGTTGTTGTACAATGTGGGTTTCAGGAATGGAGGGTGCAGATATTGCAGCAGGTATCGATTCACACGGAACAGTAGTAGCGGATCCATTGCTATTGGCATTAGGAATAAATATGCCTTTCACAACAATATATGTGCCCTCTTTCAGGGTAAAATGCTTTTCCTTTGCAATCTTCCAGAAACCATAGGTGTGTTCTAGCTTATCCTGCACACGTTCAAAAAAGTCATTAGTTGATAAAGTGAATCTTATTGAGGAATTAAAATTCCGCGCATGCCTACGGTCTTGGTAATAAGGATATTTAGCTCGAATCAAATCATAGATTTGGCGTGTGCTTGCTTTTTGTCCGCGACTGTTTAAAATTGCTTCTGAAACCATGTACTTATACCCTAAAAGGGGATTCATATTGTTAACGAATTCATCAGCCATGTCAGAGTAGCACAAAAGATGTGTGCAGTTCTGTCTTCTTTGCTCATCAAAATGATTCTGCTCAATGGCTAACAAATTCCTGTGTTTCGTTTTCAAGGTCAACAAAAGTAACTACTTTTACTCCTTATTTCAAACGCCAATTGGATGTGTCCTTTTAATTGGTTTAACTTTTGTGGTTAGTGATAGGCGAATGTGGGAAAAACATGTATCATTTTTTTATCTCGTTTGTGAAAACATTCCTACACTTATTTCAGTAACATTGAGTTTTCTAGAAAAATAACAAAGAGCACTGTGTGAAAATAGTGCTTAGACAGCCATATCAGTAAATACACACACCTGCAAAATGAAATGTTTTTTTCCCACATACATTTCTGTGTGTATTTGAAAGTCTGGTTAACTACCTGTCTGCATGAGTTTAAATACGTGTGTATCTATATATATATAAATATATCTCTCTCTTAAAAAAATATATATATATATAAAGTGTATATTGTACTATATGTATAGTGTGTGTGTGTGTGTGTGTATATATGTATATGTATATGTGTATGTGTATGTATATGTATATGTATAATTCAGAAAATATGTCTTTGGCCTTGTTTTGTTGACTTCAGATTATCTAATTACTATTGTATGTATGCTGAAGACTGTGTTGTTTCCAAACTTTCAAGTATGTTCTTGTACACGTGAAGTTTTGGAAATGTTAACACTCCTAATTAATGAATAGTGTTATAAATATTTATGTTTTAATCGTCTGTTCAGTAATGGTCCACCAGGAGCCAGTTGCTAAGTTTAGAGAAGCTGCCATTGACTTTGCAGCAAAACATTGCATTTGGGTGTGTTAATTGATGTAATCATTGCATGTGCATATTATTTTCATGCAATTATAAAAGCACCTATTTAACTGCACCTATTTAACTTATATATATATAATGTATCTTTTTTTTATTTTTTTATATTGCAGGAGTACACACAACATATTGATGGCAGTAAGTAGGCCTTGTATGAAACCTATTTAAATGGTGATAAACATGAGTGAATTAAGTAATAAACATTTGTTTGCACCCAATAATGTTAGAGGCTCACACTTAGTATAGTTGTCAAACATTAGGCCTGTATTATTAAAATAGTGTGTTTTCACAAGGAAGCATGAAGTGTATGTTTTTTGTAAATACATCTATACCAGTTTAGATAGTACTATATATACACACACACACACACACACAGTGTGTGTCTGTGTGTGTGTGTGTGCATATATCAATACATACTACATATATATTAGTATCAATTCAGAGATGTTCTTGAAACAAGAACACATAAATGATTAAAGGACAACATTACAATGGCCACCAAAGGTAAGTAATATTTAACACAAAATCCTGCTGTACACGTACAAGAAAGATGTTTGCAGTTAAATAGGTGCTTTTATAATTGCATGAAAATAATATGCACATGCAATGATTACATCAATTAACACACCCAAATGCAATGTTTTGCTGCAAAGTCAATGGCAGCTTCTCTAAACTTAGCAACTGGCTCCTGGTGGACCATTACTGAACAGACGATTAAAACATAAATATTTATAACACTATTCATTAATTAGGAGTGTTAACATTTCCAAAACTTCACGTGTACAAGAACATACTTGAAAGTTTGGAAACAACACAGTCTTCAGCATACATACAATAGTAATTAGATAATCTGAAGTCAACAAAACAAGGCCAAAGACATATTTTCTGAATTATAACATTTATTTTTTTTGTTCCTTTTGCGAGCGAGTAACAGGCCTGCTTGTTGTCTCTTGAATTTTCCTTTTTCTTTTGCCACCAACTTTAGGCACAACAGAGCCACTTTGAGTGGCCTCTGGCACTTCACGGGCAGGGCTTGTGGCCAGTGACTGTTCACCTACGGGGCTTGTGGCCAGTAACTCACCTACAGGGCTTGTGGCCAGTGACTCACCTACAGGGCTTTTGGGCAGTGATTCACCTACAGGGCTTTTGGGCAGCGATTCACCTACAGGGCTTTTGGGCAGCGATTCACCTACAGGGCTTTTGGGCAGTGACTCACCTACAGGGCTTTTGGGTAGTGACTGTTCACGGACAGGGCTTGTGCCCACTGACACATGTGAGCAAGTTGGTAGACACTGCACAAGTGATGGTTGGTCTGTTTCATGTGTGTCTTGTTTTGTTTTTGTCGCCTCCTTTGTAGGTGTCTGCTGCTGAATTTGTACAGATGGCAGCGGTAGGATGTGATCAGGAACCTGCACAGCAATGTCTGCTACTTGACCGGTAACATTTGGGCCTGGTGAATGAATATCAGATGAATGTGGTGAAAACTGACCTGCATGAACAGATCCTGGCTGGGAGGTGTTGAATTGTGGTACATTAGTCATTCTCCAGTAATTAGCTTGTGTTTGCTGAACAACTAATGCTTCGAATGAGGTGTTGATTTTTTGCAACTGTTTAGGCACTTCAATGAAGACTCTGTGGAGATGTGCCAATTGTGAAACTGTTTCTTCCTGCAGTGCAATCATCCTTTCCAGCACTGTCATCAGGTCAGAATGGCGACGATTTTCTGCTTCCACAATTTTTCCCTCAGAAGCTACAATTGCATCATATGTGGTATTTGCTGGACGTTTTGGCGGTAAAACAGTTTCAATTGGAACCTCTTCATGGTCACTTGCTTGTATTTGTGTGTCTATGGCGGCGGCGGCGGCATCATCATCATCATCATCATCATCATCATCATCATCATCATCATCATCAAAATCCTCTTCATCATGTTCTACAAATAAATGTACACATTATTAAATGGCATGTTAATCTCTGCTGTGTTACTATGTAATTGTACTGTGTCATAAGTAACAACTAACATGTTTCTATACGTTTTATAACCTCACATTAAAAACTACCTTGACTTAAGAATAATGTTTGGACTCAGTATGAAATATGAGTGACTGAAAACTTGCTGTAAACTCACAACTCCTACATGATAGTTAACATCACTAACACAATACAAGTTGCCTTACACTTCATTTTCACTGACACTAAGTAATCCTATTTAAAGAAGATGTGCAAAACAAATAATGAACATGACAACATAACATATAGAAGAGCACATATTATATGGCCACCAACTGATACACTCACCTTCTAGGTGTGTTGAGCTGGCTGACCCAGGTGAAGACACTTGTTCAGTCTCAGGTGACACATGTCCTTCAGGGGCAACTATATATAACAATAACATAAGTTTTACATTTACATGTGTAAATATTGAACAAACAGTTATTGTATGTTCTGTATTTATGAGTACCTAACAGCATCATTTCCTTAACCCAAAATGTGTGTGTGAAAGTGAACATAAATAGTTGTAATAACAATGTACATGCCTGTGTGCTTAGAACTTTTGAGTTCCCTAACATAAAACATACTATGTTCCTGCAGTAATGCGTGAGGATAAATAGATAAAATTTGTACATAAAAATCATATGTTGTGTAGTGATATCAGTATCATAATGTACATAACTATCATGAGATGACCATTCACAATGGTTATCATGAAGGTGGTCATATTGCAAAAAGTGTTGTTTTTGGTAGAGGATATGTGTGGTACATTAATAGAAGATGTGGCACACATGAATGTGGCTGTGACTAAACAAGACAACACATGCAGTGTGTGATAATGTGTCGTTGATAGTAGTAGTTCAACTATAGATATGAGTGAACTAATGTGTGATGTACGCTTTGATAAGTAATGAGTTGTTGGGGCATTTAGTAGCTAAAGTGAAGCTTTCAAATGAGTGTGATTAACTTCAGTTGTGCTAGTCAGGTTGTAAGAACGGTATTCCCTTCCCCAAAAAGCCTAATCAGCCACACCTTTCAATTACTTGAAACAGGTGAAAATGGTGTGAACTAAGTTGACCCTAAAATCAGGCTGCAATTAGTGTGTGTGCTGAACCCCACCCCCTCTGTTGAAGTGTATGCTGTGATGAGATATTAATTGCAGCTGCTTTAACACAATGGTAGATGAGCTAAATAGTCGTGTGCAGTTTTTAAGTTATGAAAACAATGACATAACATATGCTACGTGTGCCTCATTATGCTGTCTGTATATGAGTTAAAGCAAAAATGGACCTTTTCATAAACAACTATAGATGTGTTAGTGCAAGTGATGTTTGTAGGCCGTTGCATGCAATATATTTGATGCATGCTTAAAATAGGCAGTAATGTCATGTTTGTCGGAGTAAAATAAATAAAATACACAATAATATTATACATATTTCTGTTCTGTACCTGTAGCTAGTAATAATTTCTCATTAACATGTGTTACACATGTGTACTACCCTGTTGTTCCCCATCTTCGCCCACCATCAATTGCTTCCACTGCAGCAATGCATTTTGGGAATTCACATGTAAATGAGCACGCAATGGCACGTGCTATATTAGTTACTGCTTTTAGTAGGACTACAACATATATGTCTATTTTGAGATATATATATATACAGAATCAGACATATACATATATAGATGCAGGTATGCTTATATTGTGAAGACAGTATAAAAAGCAGTGTAACTAAGCAAAATAACTGTAAGCAACGACACGCCTAGTACAGTAATATTTCTCACCTGGTGGAAATTGTGAGGGGTAAATTCCTATATCACGGTCACCAGGTAAGCCTTCCACGACGACGGGAAGTAATTTTGCCCGAAGCAGCTCCTCCAATGGACTTAATATGAGACGTTGTGGTGTGGGCCCACCTCCAGTGCCAGTAGCATGCACGCGTTGGTGTTGTATTTTCTTTTTCAATTTGGACCTAATATCATCAAATCTCTTGTGACAATTCCGCTTGTCCCTCACATGATTCCCACACGCATTGACACCAATGACTATTGTGTCCCACATTTCCTTTCTGCTTGCTGAACTTGTCCGCCCTTGAAAAACATATAAAATATATGAGGTAAATGATTAATAATAGAAGCACCAGTTTCCTACACTGCTAGCTGTTCCAAGAGATAGCAAACATGCTGTTTTATGTGTAATATGTGAAGCACATGAGCATTCACTACTAAACCTATACATGTAAGCAAGGTTGCATTCATATTGTATGCAGTTATGGCAAATTGACCGCCTGTGTTTAGTTGTCCTTGTAAGGCATGATAAAAAGCTGTGTTTCCAGACTAATTAACATAGAAAGATATTCTGAACCCATATTTGCATATGAACAAAACTCAGATGACCTAGGATCACATGTATTTGAATAATAAATGTAAAGGTACACTTACCTAGTAAATGTCCATATATACTGTCATAGTGCTCCAGAATGCCAGTGACCAGAGCTGTATTTTCCTGGTCATTGAAGCGAGGATTACGTGGCTTCTCCACACGTTTCTTCCGAGCAGGTTTAGGGTCAGAGCTTGGCTGGTGCTGACTGGACTCTCCTTCTTCCAATGGAAGAGCCTCCAAAAGCTGCCCACCAGCAAGCACGCCACCACCAGACACCCCATCAGCAACTGGGCCACCAGCAGCACTCACAGCACCAGCACTCCCACTCCTAGCACCAGCACTCCCACTCCTAGCACCAGCACTCCCACTCCTAGCACCAGCACTCCCACTCCCAGCAACAGCACTCCCACTCCCAGCAACAACACTCCCACTCACAGCAACACCACTCCCACTCACAGCAACAGCACTCCCACTCCCAGCAACAGCACTCCCACTCCCAGCAACAACACTCCCACTCCCAGCAACAGCACTCCCACTCCCAGCAACACCACTCGGTGCACCAGCAACATCACTCCCCTGAACAGTACGTTCACTCCGACGCGTACTCGCACGAGTAGCACTCCCACTCCCACCAGCATCACTCTTCCCACGCTTTGCGGGCATACTTCCAGCACTCACAAAAAACAGACAATTAATGTACAGCCAATCACACGAAACACTTCCACATATAAAACAAGACAAAGATGTAAACAAAACAACAATGGACAAAGCTCACCCAATACACAACAAGTCTCTCCGTCAATATGCAAATGTTCAATCAGCCAGCTCTGTGCGTCTCTCTCTCTCTCTCACTCCCAACAACACAGAGAATGATTAGCAGTACACGTTGCCTTTAAATATGGCGCGCAATCCAAAACATGCTTGTTTCGCCTGATTCAGCAAGATTTGTGATTGGGCAACCTATCAGCACCCCGCCACGCACGCCGATACACCTGTGTGTGATCGGATAATCATCGTGAGAGTGGGCGGATTTGTTTTCGGGTTGATTTTGAATGTATTCGGCACTTACTGCATACGGAGAGGAAAAATCGCCATTAACATGACTCATCGGTAAACTTGCCGATTTCACTTAATCGACGCTTACTGCATGAGGCCCTGAGTCTATTAGTGATGGTGATAAATAAATACCTAATATAAATTGTAAATATTAAACCAAGTGAAAATATTAGGCACAACCCTACTGTGGAAGTGAAAAATATACCATACATGAACGTTGGTGTACAGTATGCGAATGCAGCTCTTAAAAAGAGAGTGGCTCAGCACTCTCACAAACTAGAGATAAAAACAAGAAAAAAAGCGCAAAACACAAATCGTGAAATATATCAAAAACAGTGTTTAGATAAAATTGGTAAGTAATCTGCGTACATTAAGAATAAAGATCGTAAGCATTTACGTGTAACAACACGTGATGTTACCACACAGCAAAGTGGGAGACTTGGAAGTTGTCACTCAGGTAACTGGATCACTGCTGTAGCTCCAATTTCCCTGCATCTGGCGTGATGTCAGTATTTTGCAACCGGACCATCCAATATCTGGAGGGAGAAATCGGCCCGGGTCGTCTGGTTCCACAGCCCACGCTCAGCTCACAACACCAGCGTGTCCCACGTGGTTGTAATCCCGATCACAGGGGTACACAGAACGGATGTCCCGAACACAGTCAGCTCCGGCGACACTCGGCAGAGAGAATCAGTCCTTCAGAGCGCGCATGAATGACGTCACTCGTAGAGCGCAGATCCCTGATGAAGAAGCCTATTTGAGCTTTGAAACGCGTTGGATTTTATTTATCATTTTAATTCTATATGTGGTACCTTTTAATGGTTCTATCTAGCCGTATTGTGATTTTGGGACACTTTTGAGCAGCCGTTGTGCGCCTGTGCAGCCCCTGGTTCTTCCGGTTGGGCTTACACTGTGTCCATCTGCGCTCTACGAGTGACGTCATTCATGCGCGCTCTGAAGGACTGATTCTCTCTGCCGAGTGCCGCCGGAGCTGACTGTGTTCGGGACATCCGTTCTGTGTACCCCTGTGATCGGGATTACAACCACGTGGGACACGCTGGTGTTGTGAGCTGAGCGTGGGCTGTGGAACCAGACGACCCGGGCCGATTTCTCCCTCCAGATATTGGATGATCCAGTTGCAAAATACTGACATCACGCCAGATGCAGAGAAATTGGAGCTACAGCAGTGATCCAGTTACCTGAGTGACAACTTCCAAGTCTCCCACTTTGATTTGTGGTAACATCGCGTGTTGTTACGCGTAAATGCTTACGATCTTTATTCTTAATGTACGCAGATTACTTGTCAGTACTACAAGATTGGCGTAAAGCAGATGTGGTGCCTATATTTAAAAAGGGAGCTAGATCACAACCGGGAAATTACAGACCTGTAAGCCTGACTTCAATAGTAGGGAAACTACTTGAAGGTTTAATACGGGATAATATTCAGGAATACCTAATGGAAAATAAAATTATTAGTACAGTAATAGTCAGCATGGATTTATGAAGGATAGATCTTGCCAAACTAACCTTATTTGTTTCTTTGAGGAGGTAAGTAGGAATTTAGACCAGGGTAATGCAGTTGATGTGGTCTACTTAAATTTTGCAAAGGCTTTTGATACGGTTTCACACAAGAGGTTGGTTTACAAAATAAAGAAAATTGGACTCAGTAATAATATATGCACCTGGATTGAAAACTGGTTAAAGGACAGACAACAGAGGATTGTCATAAATGGAACTTTTTCAGGTTGGGCTAAAGTTGTGAGTGGAGTACCTCAAGGATCGGTACTGGGACCCCTGCTTTTTAACTTGTTTATTAATGGTAGGAAGGATCCGAAGATTCCAGCGGTGCACAGCTTGTAGAGATGAGAGACCAGCAAGGTGTAGATTAAAAATGAAATTTTATTGAAAAAACATATGGTATGGGGGACACACTCTGACGCGTTTCGGACCTGCGTGGTCCTTAATCAGTTTAATTGTTTATTAATGACCTTGAGGTTGGGATCGAGAGCAAAGTCTCCATCTTTGCTGATGATACTAAATTGTGTAAGGTAATAGAATCAGAGCAGGATGTAATTTCTCTTCAGAAGGACTTGGAGAGACTGGAAACGTGGGCAGGTAAATGCAAATGAGGTTTAATACAGATAAATGTAAGGTTATGCATTTGGGATGCAAGAATAAAAAGGCGACTTACAAATTAAATGGAGATATATTGGGGGAATCCTTGATGGAGAAGGATTTAGGAGTGCTTGTAGACAGCAGGCTTAGCAATAGTGCCCAATGTCATGCAGTAGCTGCAAAGGCAAACAAGATCTTATCTTGCATCAAACGCGCAATGGATGGAAGGGAAGTAAACATAATTATGCCCCTTTACAAAGCATTAGTAAGACCACACCTTGAATATGGAGTACAATTTTGGGCACCAATCCTAAGAAAATACATTATGTAACTAGAGAGAGTGCAGAGAAGAGCCACCAAATTAATAAAGGGGATGGACATTCTAACTTATGAGGAGAGGCTAGCTAAATTAGATTTATTTACATTAGAAAAGAGGCGTCTAAGAGGGGATATGATAACTATATACAAATATATTCAGGGACAATACAAGGAGCTTTCAAAAGAACTATTCATCCCACGGGCAGTACAAAGGACTCGGGGCCATCCCTTAAGGTTGGAGGAAAGGAAATTTCACCAGCAACAAAGGAAAGGGTTCTTTACAGTCAGGGCAGTTAAAATGTGGAATTCATTACCCATGGAGACTGTGATGGCAGATACAATAGATTTGTTCAAAAAAAGGTTGGACATCTTTTTAGATGGGAAAGGTATACAGGGATATACCAAATAAGTATACATGGGAAGGATGTTGATCCAGGGATTAATCCGACTGCCAATTCTTGGAGTCAGGAAGGAATTAATTTTTCCCCTTAATGGGGTTTTTTGTTTGCCTTCCTCTGGATCAATAAGTAAGTATAGATATAGAATAAAGTATCTGCTGTCTAAATTTAGCATAGGTTGAACTTGATGGACGTACGTCTTTTTTCAACCTCATCTACTATGTAACTATATGTAACTATGTAACTATAGTTTACACTCAAACTGCTGGAAACATTTGCAACAAATTATCCCAAATAGGAAAGTGTTGCAAGGATCTGCACTGCTGCGGAGGTGGGTTAATACCTGCTAGAACAGGGGTGTGCAAACTTGTTGAGCTGCGCCCCCCTGCCCAGGAGCCGCAGCGTTTGCGCCCCCCCCCTCCCAATGATTCGGCGTCAAATGATGTAGTGGGTCATGTGACCCGGTGCGTCTTTTGATGTGCATTGCCATGGCGATATGTGACGTCACATGACCCCGCTGTGTCATTTCACACCGCATTGCCATGGCGAAGCATCACTGAAGACCCACAGAGAGCAGGTAATTAAGTAAGAGGCCTCATTCCTCCCCCCCCCAGCACTTAATTTAAATGCCGTGGGGAAGAACGCGGGGCCTCTGTAACCGCCGCCCCCCCTAGAAATTCTACCGCCCCCCCAGTTTGCGCACCGCTGCTCTAGAGAAATCAAAGGATGCTTTAAAACTCCTTAAAAAATGGCATTAAGCGTTGAATTAAAAAAAAAAAAAAAACACAGCTCACTAATATCTAATACTTCAGATCTGATTTTATTTTAAATCATCAAAGCTTTCACATGTTTTGCTGCGTTATAACATAGCTTCATATTCTAATTGCACAGCTACTAAAGGCGAATTAAAATGGAACAAAAGGCTATGAAAATAATGCATCATGTCCAGTATGTGTACATTCATCCTGTTCTTTCAGTATGGAAATCTCATTATGGCTCATATTCTGCAATGTGGACATTTCCATCTGTTGATCATGAGAAGGTTGCTGAAAGCCCTTGGCTATCACAGTAGATATGTTCTGGTGCAGTGACAAGATTTTCCTCCCCAAACAGATGTGACTTACTGTACAAGCTCAAGCACCTTAGTCCATCATTTCCCCCCCATAATTATTACTAGCCTCATTAGTGTTAGAGAACCCAATAGAACAGTCTGTAGATACTTGTAGTGCGAAAGGGGTTAATAATAAAAACAGAGCAAGTTTTCTCCTTTCAAGGTTGCTTTTCATGACAGTGACTTCCTCTGTCCCCCTGGTGCAAAGAGTCACTTTGCTTAGCATGCACACAGTCGTGCCTTTGAAAGCTGAACTCAGGGGTTCAATTTTCAAAACGGCTTCGCCCATTCCCTGCCTGTGGCAATAACCGTTTGAAAACCGGGTCCGCAGAGCATTGCCTTAATTTGCTCCCTCTTCTTCACATGGTTGTGTTTTAATTAGATACAAAGGTGTCCTTTCTGACTACTGTTCACTCTATGGATGTTTGCAACAATTAATTCTTATTTTTTTTAAGTGTTCATTGTTTGCTGAGAAAGTAACCTTGAAGTTAAAGCTGCAGTTCAGTCAATATCGTGCATGTGTGTTTTTTTTAATAAATCAGTTCTGTAGTAAGAAAAGATACTTTCAGCATTTTCTGTTTTTAAAAAAACAACTTTGAAAGACCAATTTTCTTGTATTCTATTTTAACAGCCATTTGCTAAGGCACTGCCCCTTCATGTCCTGTCACAAGCTCTGGCACACCCCTTTGTCAGCCCTGCCCTCCCTCTAGCACGTGTCAGTGCAGGAGTTCTCATGAATATTCATGAGCTTCCACTGAGTGACAGAGGCAGAATATAAACATATGCCAGCTCTAATTATGTCACCAAATTTCGCCTATCAATACATGGAGAACGAATTGACTGGCAGCTATACAGTTCTTTAGGTAATTAGAGATTGCACACATGAAACTATTGAAGTAAAAAAATAAATTAAAAAAAAAAAAAAAAAAGACTGAACTGCAGCTTTAAGATCCAGACTTTTGAAGTGAGACAAGACAGACCCAGTTACATCCATCTACAAATAGTAAAAGTATTCATACCTGTACCGAAATAAGTCTATTTATTAAATGTTTTAGCAGGAAGTAATACATCGAGAGCTACCTCTCGTTTTCACGTATGTCCTCAATAGACAAGAGCCATATAAATCTAGCAATACGGAGATCTGAAATATAAAAAACACAATTTTTAAGATGTCCTGCAAAAAATGATTTATAATGAGTATTTCTCCCTAAACAGAAAAATAAAGTAAAATTTCAAAACGAAATGTAAGTGATGAGAAAAAAAAAAATCTGGAAGCTAAACATTTAACGCTCAGTTATTCCAACCTTTGGGACACGTGACTTTGAACCAGTGCTTTACCCTTTACCTTATGGGTTTGTCCAGAACAAAAATCCTTTAAAAATAAATAACAATGTTCATAGTAGCATTGTGATAGCAAGATTGCCCAAAAGCACCATATCTCCAGGTTGCAATTCTAACGCTCCATTTTTAATAACCTTAATCTGAACTAGGCCTCACATACAAGCGTTCAGATGTCTAAAGATGGCTCATAAAACTACAACCCTATAAAACAATATCATATCTATAAGTCCCTGATACAGTGACACAGCAGCCAACGGAGTGTACTGTTATATTTTGTGTCAAGTCTCTCCTGTATAGTCTGCTCTGTTCAATGGTGCGTTCACTGAAAGAACAGTTCTGTTTGGAAAGGTTACTATTACACCCCTTTCATTTGATCAGAATTCTCTGGGAAAATGTCCACTCCAGATAAATGCCGAGAGTTAGTAGTTCCTATCAACTTCTAAGACGCACCCAAGAAAACACTGTTCTCACAATTAAATCTTAACTTCGTGAAATAGGAAAACTTCCTAACTGGCATTTTTCTGTAATCTCGCCCAGTTTTCAGGGAATGTGGTTGTTTGAACACATTCATTGTTTTGACGGTTTGTTACAGAAGTTTATATTAAACGGTTTGTCATATTGAGAGTTCCTGTCAATCTCCTTCAGCAATGAATACAAGTTGTTTTGAGGGATACATGCCTTGTCCCATCAATGCGATGGTACTGTAGGTATGCCTGAGGAGCGAGCGTCAGATTATACAGCACAGACTCTCACCTCCTCACAGGTGATCGACTAATTGGTAGAAGCAAGTATTTTCAAACTGTGGAAGTTATTTTCCATAGATATGAAAGAGAAAGCAGGGGGTATGGTAAATATTTATTGTTAGCGTTTGACCGACATTTGTAACTAAAGATCTCCTCTTTTGAATGAAGAAATATGAAAGGGTTAATGATATTGCAAACGCCATGCAGGACGTTCAATAGAATTAGGAGAAATGGTTCATTATATTTCAGGCTTTTAAGCAGCATTAAGTGTAAAAAAGTTAGGGACCCTGAGGAATGTGCGTTGGTATTTAAAAAAAAAAAAGTGATAAAAGAATTTTTGGAAAACGTACAAGAGGAGAATGCAGTATTCCCCCATTACAGTACAGTGACCGCTATAAAATTGTTACCAAATGGTAATAAATACTAAATATAAATGTAGCAAGACTTATTGTGTGCGTTGCCGCTGCCGCCCGTGGTTGTGAAATCGCGACCCAGACTGATTAACGCTGCGGGGATGTCCGATCTAGAAGTAGGCACTGCCCACAGCGTGATCACGGCACACTCTCCTGGGCCTCTGAGACTTAAGCTACGGCCCTAGTACTCACTGTTGCACGCGCGCCGGGCAAGGTGGCGGCGCGTGAACGTGTGTAAGCTGCAATCTGCGCTCTCACCACTGAATGAATCTCTGCGATGGGACATGCATCGAGGGGGCGTGACCAGGACATACCACCCTCTTCTGCGCTCTGATTGGCTGCTATTTCCTTCTCTATGATTGGCTTGAGAAACTCTGCCCTATCATTGGTTGCCACAGACCCACGTGACGCTGTCGCTAGTTGTAAACACAATTTTCTTGTCTTCTGAAAATCTCATCGTGCAACCCGGCTGCAAATTGCACGCAAAGGCAGCTAGGGGGCCCGGCCCCATTGAGGGGCGGTTCTTGTTCCTGCAGTGCATGTCATAGCGTGCACTGCAGCAGGCACCGGGGACCTAGCCTTATGCTTTTTCGTCCATAGCACTGGGGACCGTAAGTCTCAATACATCTGTAGGTACGGGAAAGACAAAGATTGGACAATTGGGTTGACTTTGTTTTATCACAGAGTTGGAAAACCGTTGGGATCATGAAAAATTTTTTTTGAGGCCGCTCCTTCCAAAACCATGAAATAAAAAAGTAATTGCAACAAGTTAAGATTGTGGCATTTGACTCTATATTGAAAGGGGATTAATGGGTAATGCAATATAAACAGCTACTTAATACGTGTCTGCAATTCTCATACCTCTTCAATCCTTAACAGTTTTATTGATATTTATTTTATTACATGACCGATTTAATCCGTATTTTTGTATTCAAGCACCTGGATAGATGTGAAACAGACAGAACAAGGAAAACATTTGAAATACTGTATGGGAGTCAGTGACCCAGAGACAGGGTGAGCAGCCCACAACTGAGTATTTAACTGCAGAAGTCTGACCCAAAACATAACCACTCCATTGTTTCTTGTGAGGAATATGCTTTTTATAGATTATTATACAAGAGCCCGGTATCAATGAGACAGGCACAGAGTAGGTCACATCAGTTAAGAGAGAGGGCATTGAAAAGAACTCTGCTCTTCTAAAATAAAATATCTTATACATTGATAGAGATTTATGACGGAGCACGATTAATGACCTTCACAGGAAGAACTTTGCTGTCTTTGCCCTCTTATCTATGGACCGAGCCTCTGGCAGTACCATGTTACCCTTGTCTTGCAGTCGATTATAGGGGAAAGCTTCTGTTGACAACCAGCAATGCTGCGAATAACCTTTCCATCTTGTAGCCGGCTATCACAATGCTCGGCAAGGACTTTGAATGTATTATCTGTTATTTGAAGACTGCGTTTTTGTTTAGCACACTCCATAAACCGAATGCCTCCCAAGCCATGTTAAGCTCTGGTTATTTTAACTGGTATAGGTTTCCTTTCATGCAGGTCATGGGGCTCCAACAGAGGGGTGGCCAGTTATTATCACTATGCTAAGTTTGACCATGTTCACTGCAGGGGGGTTCTGTAATGCATTAGCGGAACACAGTGGTTTGGAATCCTTCAGCAGAAAAGGGGTTTAGTAAAATTAGACATCCAATTTCCTGTTATTGCAGAAAAATCCAACACAAGGGTAGAACGGCAATGCTGCTGTGGTATAAAGGGGGTACTGCTACATGTGCTGAAGTGGGCGTCGGGGGAGGGGGGAAAGGGGGGAGGGGGGCGGAGGGGGGAGAGGGGGGGGCGGGGGGCAGACAAAAATCCCCATAGACGTCAAGGGAGCTTTTCGGCTGAAAATGCCCCGAAAGGCGGCTTCGGAGTATATATAATTTACACCAAAGTCCTACTGTAAGTAAGATAAAGCCTCTGAGCATGTATAATGCAGGAGGGACTCACAAACATTTCCATGTCTTAGGCATCTTCAATATAACAAATCATGCGTATAACAACCATAATTATATAGCGTTTCTCCACAATATATTAATGTGTAAAAACATATATATACAAATGTATGGAAAAATCCATTTTTAAGATTTGTCTACTTAAATTTTAAAGTCCCAAGGTGGTAGGTGACATCCGCCTGCAATGTAAGGGTCATCAAGAACGACCAGTGATGCAGAGGCCACAGTCTGATAACCCCTGCATATATACCATGTATATATGCCACATGAGCACTTACTAGTACTTGAAGATAAATACGCCTAATCTGATAAACAATTTATATTCCGATTTTCAAAACCAAATTGAAAGCGATAAAACCACAAGCCCAATGTCATACAAATCTGGTAGTGTATTAAGCCTCCAAAAGGTGCCTTCAAGTTCACAGGCCAATGTCTTAACCACTCCTTATCCCCAGGCCATGCGGAATAATTATATCTGGCTCTAATGCAGTCAAGTCATCCCTGAAATATGAGCACACGGGCCTACAAGACAATGGGGCTACAGATACTGACAGGTCTAGAATAAGCCATGTGATATCATAGGCATCACTACAGAACTATTTATAGTAGCAGTTCATGTTGGGGTCACTCCATGAAAAGTACATGCTACAATACACACAATACTGAGAATGACTACACACACTCGGAGTGAAACAAAACACAGGATACAAAAATACTCGATATGACAACAATACTCAGAAAATCTTGTGAGCCCTAAAATGTGTCAAAGGGGATAGTTGCTCAAGTGGAAGTACCACTTTGCGCACAAAAAGCAAACATAGTGATGTAATTGGCTTCTTTACACAAACATAATAATTGTTAAAAAAAAAAAATACCTTTTTTTTTTTTTTTTTTTAAATAATGAATGTTTCCTGTTCCTGGGTCCCGGAAATGGTGACGTATTAGTCAGCTGCTTCCTGCCATTGTCTGACCTCTCACCCACGCCAAAACCATAATTATGCGCTCTTTCCTGGCTACAAATGTCCTGAAACCAAGAATATGACACCCTAGCTGGTGACATTCCACAGCTCAGCAAGTACGTGATCAGGATGGAAACTGGTACGTGAAGGTAACTGGTGCAAAAATAAATATGCCAAGTAACCCCGCTATTCAACATGGCGGATATTCTTTATAAGTGGCACAAAAGGATGTTACTTGCGATTCCCTTCAGGACAGCGATGTACGTCTTCACTGCCAGGCCAAATATTGAAGGTGTTATTCATTTTGCAAAGTGTCAAGTTGAGCCAAAATCAATGTGATGAGGAAGAATGAATATGTAGAAGTGTAAATAGCGGAGTAGGAGTGTAATATAGATTCCTTTAGTGCTTAGGGGTTTCAAGGGATCGCATATTCCTGACATCACTCTGCGCTTGGCTTCATGCGTTTTATTGTTTTCCTTGCATACGGTCTGCTCCATTAATCTGTTATGACAAAGCCATGGAACTAGTGAATGAAGATAAAATAGTTTGACACAGCGTCAAATAAACAAACAAAAAACCCACTCAAAGTGCATACCTTACATTTTAAATTACCCAGATCAATCAAGTACGTTCGATAGCTGAAATTGACCAGGAATAGGCAGTACTGTGTTATTCTAGTTTAGGGGTGGCCATCTCCAGTCCTCAAGGGCCACCAACAGGTCAGGTTTTCAGGATATCCCTGCTTCTGCACAGGTGCCTCAATCAGTAGTGATGTAGTTGTGTCAGTAGTGATTGAGCCACCTGTGCTGAAGCAGGGATATCCTGAAAACCTGTCCTGTTGGTGGCCCTTGAAGACGGGAACTGGCCACCCTTGAAGTAGTGTCTTTATTGTGTATTGGGTCATTGGGCGGAAGAGGGAGGTTTGGTATAATGGGCAGACGCTGTAGCGGGTCCACGGTCATGTATATTAGACTGAGAACTTCCTGTGAGAGGCAATTGATCTTTCACAAGCAAATACTTCCAAGACTAGTGGTGGGTAACTCCAGTCTTCAAGGGCCACCAACAGGCCAGGGTTTCAGGATATTCCTGCTTCGGCACGTGGCTCAATCAATGGCTCAGTCGATATCCTAAAAACCTGACCTGTTGTTGGCCCTTGAGGACTGGAGTTGGCCACCCCTAGACTAGTTTAACCCTGAGAGTTTAAGCATAAAGAAAGTTAGTAAATGTACATAGCATCAGGTTCTTTAAAAACTGATTAAAATGTGTCTTTTCACAACACTTTGGATAACTGCAGATCTAAACTACATATTTTATATATTGCATTTTAACCTGTTTTTTTTCTTCTTTTCTTTCTGTTTCCCAATGTGATACGGTATATTTATTATTATGTAACAGCTTTTGACCCCTTTTTATTACTGGAAATAAATAAGTAAAATTGTTGAAAAATATCTGCTCAAACTTTTGCTTGAGAGTTGCTGCATTTCAGTGGTTTTTATTAGGGATCGCTGTGTGAACACGGATATAAATACGTGACAAAAGCTGATACTAAGAAGTCTGTTTGCCCTTCGCCACTCCAAGATATCCGCATGTGCCCTTTTCTTTCGACATGGTATGCGAAAGCTGACCTGAAAAGACTGCTTTTTAATCAATTTAACAGAGAAAATGCATAATGCGATAAGCACATTCCAAAGCAAAGCTGACCAGCAAATCATAGCTAGCAGTGATAAATCATTCACCATGCTGAGAACTGTGCGCGCCCAGTGATGAAATTCATACAACGCTCTTACAGAGCTCCATGTGGAATCAACAGGCTCAGGGAATAAGAAAGTGAACCACATTCTGTATGGAGAATAACCTTAAGGGTGTAATCTTACGATTTAACATGACTACAACCATGCTTTGTTTTTCCATTTAGATTGAATTACAACTTGACATTTTCAAAACCTTGTAAGTTATAAGGTAACAATGCACATAATTTAGGAAGGGAACAGATGTCAGCTTCTAAGGACCAAAATCAGTGATATTTGGTGGCCTGTGATGGTAAAACTGAGAAATATCAGTGATGCCTGAGATGCTGGGAGAAGGTGGTTTTAAACGATCTAACCCAGGGGTTCTCAACTGAAAACCTGACCTGTTGGGGGGTCTTGAGGACGGGAGTTGAGAACTGCTCTAACCAGTTCTACCTCAGTTGTACAAATTCCTGCTTAGTTGCAGTGAAGTAAAAAAAAATAGTAATTCAGTTGCATTAGCGGAAAACAGAATGGAGAGGCCGGTAGCGGTGTAAAATACATGCAAATGGTGAACCATGGCGCAAAGAAAATGGAGACCTTCACTTGCAACGTTTAAAAACTGGTCATTAATGATCATCTTGACAAAGGTCCCAGAGTGGACTGAAACTTCAATCCTTTTTTCTTCACCAAAGACCATTGGAGCACCTGGATTCTTCTTCCTTTACTACATACAAGTTCCCTTGCTGGGTAATTGATCCTGTATGCCCCCGTGGCAGGACTGCTATAACGTGAGTGCTCCTAGACCCTGAAAACATTATTAATGATCACCAGCAGTTGTCTGCATTTTTTGAATGATCCTGCAAGTCTCTACAAAAGAGTGGTTACCTGTGTGCGCTTATTAATGAATCTCTTTTTTCCACTGTAAGAAAAACACAAGGACTTGTAGTTGTTGCTGTTCTTTTAAAGTTGAATCCACTAAGTAGTAATAAAACGTCTGCTTAATTCTTTGAAATTCCCCTTTATCAGACTACTAGTGAAGTAGAAAAGAACAAGCCATGTCTCTATTCAGGCACAAAGCACACTGACAGAAAACCTAATTCGCATTATCTCTCATCTTTGAATTTACTTCCTATGCTTTTTGATACCGTTTTGTCTCCAAGTGTAAATTACAAATAGCATTTCAGCGCACTTAATGATGTTCTAATTTGTTTCTAAATCCAGGAGAAAGGGCTGCTATGCTGCAGTATCATGGGAGCTGAAGCAGAGCCTCTCTCCCAGGTGGCAGGTGTCGCCATGTAACGCAGCCACGATGTATCCCTCTCCTGCCTGCTCATAGAGAGGCCAAGCATTGCTGCAGATTAGCTAGGCTTAAACAACCACTTACACTTTTAATTGCTGTTGCTAATGCATTCTTACTACCTTACTGCTATGCACCTCTGACAACTTTTGCAGTGTGAGAGATTGCAGTGGCTAGTAAGGCACAAGATTTAAAGCAGCAAAACACCTTTACATTTTTATAGGATTGATCTGGGGGTCTCTGGAGCTGAACCCCATTCATTTCACCTGCAAGGATCTCCTGCATCCAGAGAAACGTACCTCCATAGGAGGCGGCGGTATCTCTGTGGAGTTTAAATGTCCAGGTTACGCAGACCCAATAGAAAGCTGTAAGGGATGACGTCACGGCTTCCTATTGGCCCGCATGATGTGGGACATTTTACGACACCATTTTGTTGGGCACCAAGGTCCCTGTCTGCAGAGATAAGAGATAAGTATCTCTGGAAGCAGGGGGCCGGGAGCTAAAATGAATGGGGTTCAGCTCCGGAGACCCCTTTCTTCAATCCTACAAAGAAACAAAGATGTAGTGCATGGTGTTATGCTGCTTTAATGTGGAAAACCATGGTTCAAAGCCCACAGTTATTTACTTGTGACCTTGGGAATGCCCATTTGCCTCACTGAGCCTCAGTCACCAAAACTATTACGTAAGGTGTTTGGGACAGGGTTCAGTGTGGTAGAGAACATTAAAAAGCCACGAGCCATAGCGTAACTAAAACCCATGAGGTTACACTTTCTCATTGGCCCACAGTTGGGAAACCATCTTAAAAGTTGGTGTCACTTAATATTACATTGCCCCAATGTCATGTTGCGCTCAAAGGGTTAAATATTAAAATACATCCGGAACTGGGGTGTTTCACTTTACACTGAAAGATCCCCTGGGTTAGTCCTCTGAAGGGAGAGGGGTCAATGGCGTGCATTGCTGCTTTCATAGTCACAGAGCAGAAGAAGCCTTAAATAACCACCAAGCCGTAGGAAGGGCAATCAATATATTATAAGCACACAAACTCTACAAGGCAAACCTGTTTCATTCACTTTTGGGGTGCAAAAAATAGAGACACTTTCAGATGTAAATTCACAGGCCCCATAAAAAAAGGCTTCTATAGGAGGAAATGACAGGTCACCTTAAACATGGTGACAAGGCTACAAAACTAAAAGCCAATCACACTGAAAAGGCGAGGATTCCTGTATGAAACACAATGATTGTGAAAAGTTGAAAACATTGTCTAAAAGTGTAGAACAGGAATTTAGAGGTTTACCACTGTACCCCACCCATGGGTAATCCTGTTGAATACTTTCCGATGGCCCCCAGCACCAACATGGTGTGGCGTGTGTTAGAAACACGCTGAGCTGCTCTCGTTCTGCCTTCGCCACTGTAAAACAATCTCAAGTGAATGAAGTCTCCAGCAACAATGGCGTTATTGACTTGTTGCTCCGACTCTATTTAGTTATTACCCTCGAGGCTACAATCAATAGACTTTGCACCACGTCAGCCTAATAAATCCCAGGCTTTTGCTGGAGCATTGCCAAACGGCTGCAAGAAAATCTATGACAAGCAACCACTTCGAGCAGAAAGACGACTGACAGCTGTATTAATTAATGAGCTGACTAACTAAGGTGTTTCTGAGCTAACAAACCTGCGTGTATAAAAAGTGCATTCACTGTTACTGCCAGCAAGAAAGAAATTATTAATTATCCCAACTAACATACTAAATGCCAGCCCCACAATTGCAATAGTTGAATCTAATTTTTTGAACATGACACAGGGAAATGAAGGGAGCCATTTATTTAATTTTCCCAGCACTGAACCATTTAACATGTAGCTCTAAACTTCTGTTTTCCCCTTAAAAGTATATGTTAGGCAATTCAACATCGTGTTTCTGCTCTCTGCCCAAAATAATTTGTGCAACAGGGGCACGACTGCACTTCTTGTTTTATTTCCCATCTATTAAAGAGCTTTTTCCTTGTGAGGCATTAACAATATCTTACTATGAATACTTGCACAATAACTGAAAGGTCACAAGCAAGCAGTCCAGGTTGTTTCAGTTCCTGGTACTCTGGAAATATTCTGCACACTCAGCTGTGACTGGCCCCTGGAGCAGGATGTCCTTGGAGTCTGAGAACCTTCCATAGCAAGACACTGGTGCCAGTCGAGAGACAAAGGACTTTTCGTTCACACTTTGAAAACAAACGTTGCAGATCATTGGACTTTGAAAATTAATTTGTTGGCCCATTGAGGCTTTTTTAGAGAGGGCCTGCAACACACGATCAACAGAAACATTAGCTTCCAATCGCTCATTATTCTACTTTTGGATACTACGGTTTTAACTCATTTGCTGCCAGAATGGCTAGCAACACAACACTCGTCATTGCCTCTGGCAGTTTAGTTGTTTAATTCTACAGGACACACAAAAATGTTCTGTAATTTATGTTTCATTAAACTAACATTGTTGTGTTTCTATCCGTTCAGGATAAATGGGGTTAAACCCCCTGTTAGGTTACACTTTACACAAATATGTAGATGTACTTCATGAGCAGTAACAACATTCCTGCTGAGTAAGTCAGGTTTCTGGACATGGTCACATGTTCAGAATGTATGAGAACATTCACCTATAATGGTTATATACACAGTATTTATGTTACAACTGAGAAACCATGAACACTGAAGGAATCTAAGTCAGTTGATGTAACTATAATCTACAGTTTCAGTTAATAAGATAATTTCTCATTTGCCACATTCAATTGTTTCCCCTAATTGCATAGTACTGTACTTATTTTTATTTACCGCTGGTAGTAGATTTCATACAACTTTAAACAGAATTTACTTGGGGAGGAAAGAATCCCAATGCTGCTGCACTAGAGTACACCTTGGACAGTGTAAAATAATATTATTTGTAAATATATATAACATATATACATGTGCGTGGCACGCACACCTTCCTCCAATTTATTTCATTGTTCTCGTTGTTATAACCCAAAGACCCACATGTATAGTTTTTATATATATATATATTCTACACTGTCCAGAGGGTACTCTAGTGCAGCAACAACGGGATTCTTCCCTCTTTAAGTAAATATAATTAACCTATTCCCGGCTAGCACCATCCTTACATCTGGGGGTATATATATATATATATATATATATATATATATATATATATATATATATATATAGGCAATACGATACCGCATCAAGATGAAATATCAGAGGCAGCACTCCAAATGGTAATCAAAATATTGTATTGAATCAACAAGACATCATTCCAACGTTTCGGTCCTCAAACGGGACCTTTATCAAGGTGATGTGATTTACAGAGTGAGAACGAACACACATATATATACCTTAAAAACCCATTCAATGTACAGGTGCAAGAAATAATCTACTTAATCATTACTCCCATCCATGTTGTTTAACCCCTTGAGTACCTGTCAGCAACTGGACTGTTGCTGTAGCTCTAGATTAATCTAGATTAATCTAGAGCTACAGCAACAGTCCAGTTGCTGACAGGTACTCATGGGGTTAGAGTTACAATCTAGATTAATCTAGAGCTACAGCAACAGTCCAGTTGCTGACAGGTACTCAAGGGGTTAAACAACATGGATGGGAGTAATGATTAAGTAGATTATTTCTTGCACCTGTACATTGAATGGGTTTTTAAGGTATATATGTGTGTTCGTTCTCACTCTGTAAATCACATCACCTTGATAAAGGTCCCGTTTGAGGACCGAAACGTTGGAATGATGTCTTGTTGATTCAATACAATATTTTGATTACCATTTGGAGTGCTGCCTCTGATATTTCATCTTGATGCGGTATCGTATTGCCTAAATTATTTTATAGGATTTGCACCCAGTATTTTGTTGATTCGGACGGAGTGCTTGTGGTTCTTTCAAACCGCTATATATATATATATATATAATCACACCTCTTTACCCTCTGTAGCGTTGTACAGAGTCTGCACCTTACTCAAAGTGGGTCTATTTTCAACTTTAAACAGAATCTTTATCTTGATCAGTTTAGTTTAAAGCTCTCTAATAAAATGCCATGGCATCTCACTAAACAAAGTTCAGTTATTTCCCATTGGATTCATGGAGAGTACTTACACTGGCGACACACTTTATTCGAGCTTGGCTAGTCCCACGAATTCGGGTATACCCGGGTGTATTGAGGTTTGTGACTGTTTTCTGCCCGAGTGCATTGAGTTATTTTCCAAGCAGGGATTGAAGCATTTTATTCCCGCTGGCTGCAATACTGCACAATATATATATATATATACTGCATTACAATTCATGAATTTATGCCATCTGGTAGACACGCGAAGCATTGCAGCCTATTAAATCCTAATCATTATCATTTAACAGATCAGCCGCCCATCAGCCAGGCATGAACCCAGGCTGGGAAGGCAAATGCAACGGGGCTTGTCAGAGGTGAGGAGTGGCGCATTCCAGGTATCTGCCAGGTACATACCGGGTATTTGCTCGAATAAAGTGTGTCGGTGCAGTACATCTTTTTTGACTAGTCTGAATTTGACACGTCTGAATTTCATGGGAACAAATCAACAAGATTTAGGGGTTTATATACAGATTGACATGTGGCAGTTCCAAACTGCAAGACGGGGCTGAGATTGTGAAGGCCCTTGCTTATTGCAGTCCTGAACTGATCTGTGCACCAATGATTAAATAAGTCTACTCCGTGTCAGCGAACTGTTGACACCCACAAATACAGCTTTTTGGTAGCTGCCTGCTCTCTAGTAGTGTTGCTGGAGCAGCTTTCTAGCATTAAACTGCGGCCTCACTTTGTCAGTCCAAAGAATACATTGAGTGAGGCTCACTCAGCTGAATAGGTAGTGTTCTTTTGGAAATGCTATTTGAGGGAACATGAACCTTGGGATTTAAAGGGTTTTGAAGATAAGAAGCTGACAAAATGGTGCCAAAGGCGACAGCATTCATATTTCTATTGTGCTCTCGCCTTTGGTAACAGAAGAACAGAAGGAAGAGGAGTAGGGAGTAAGGTAATGGAGGTGAAGATACTCATCTTAGACATAGACGAACCTGGTTGTAGATCCCAACCCAGCATCTTGTAGTGATAGGCAGCGCACTTTATCTAAAAATGAGTTTGTAAGCTCTTTAGAAATGGGTTTTATCGTGCCTATAAATCTGAGATAGAGAAAACTGCACGACTAGTTGGACATACAGCATAGGTTTTATAATTATTAACAAGAGAAGAGATCCAAGCCATGCATTGTAAAACAATAAAATAAATAGTAAATGTACATGGATACAGAAATACATGTGCTGGCCAATGACCAGAGGACTTTGGAAACATCTTTGCAGTCAATCCATGAAGATGGGATAATGTGCGCAGAGGGAAACATCTGGTCTCATAGCAAAAGGCTTTTCAGTACAGTGTTCTACCTCTGAGGATATCCATCTCCATTCAAAATTCTTTGCATTAGACAAACACAATCCACCCCCCCTGTCTCACAAGGAACAGGGGGGAAAAATCATTCAGCACCTGCTGGTGACATTGCAGATTTGTCAAAACACATGGGACTGCTCCCTCTTCGCCCGGACTTCACGCAGCACAGAGTTCATCTGTCCTCATTAACCATGTAAAGGAAACGGGGGAGGCTGCTGGGATTTTTATTTTACTCGAGCCATCCATCAAACATGTCAAATTAGTCATCCCTTTGCCAGTTAACAGAACACAAGGGTGTCCCTTTGTTTCAATTAGTTTTGTCCTGTGAAGTAATTGTTCAAACTTTCCTTTATATTATTGGCTTCGCCACAGAAGCTAGCAATACATACATTTGCTTATCAATACATCGCTGGCGTGTCTATTAGCAAATGAGTTAATAATACAGAGTCTGATAGCATTGTCCCCAAATAAGCCTTTAGCGTAGTTTTAGATACTAATTTTCTATATTCACAAATGGCACATTTACAAATAGTTTCTGAAACATATTAAGCAAGTTTCCACTTCACGTGTATATCCTTAGACTGCGCTTATAGTGCCGGCGACAGCGACGCAACAAAACAAATGCATTGCCGCTGTCGTGTGCGCTTATAGTAAGCGTGACGCGATGGCTTGGTCGTGATCACTGGAAATCATCTCAATTTGATTTTTCCAGCGACCGTAGCCTGACGTCACCATCACCATCACTATAAGCGTAGCCCTACACTGCTCTATCATTTCCTGATGTTTTCTATGCCATTGGAAGGATAAAAGATTCTGTGTCCAAAATACTATATGTAAATGAAGTTGTTCCTCATGCTCATATGGTAATAATATATTTGTAATTAAACTCCTTTGCTGCCCTCTTACCTACAGTAACAATGACACCCTGCAGTAGGGTTTTGACTACTTGTGATTAGGAAAGTTGAATAAAATCAAGTGTAGCTAAAGGCGGACTTCAGTTGTAATTATGGGGGGAGGAGGATCGTTGCTGTAGCCATTTGATTGAAGAAAGTATGTAATTTCACTAAATGATGCTCTGTATTTCAGAATATTTAGAAGGGAATTGATCCAAAATACTATATACAGCATGCAACATACTATACTATACTAAAGAAGCCTTCTTTTTCAAATCTCTTTCCTAGATGCAATTATATCAATGTTAAAGTCACATTCAGTGAGGTTACTGCAGGGGTGGGCGACTCGAGTCCTCAAGGGCCACCAACAGGTCAGATTTTCAGGATATCCCGGCTTCAGCACAGGTGGTTCAGTCAAAGATCGAGTCTCTGAGTCACCTGTGCTGAAGCTGGGATATCCTTAAAACCTGACCTGCTGGTAGGGTCGTCAGGTGTCCAGTATTTAACCGGATTGTCCTGTATTTGGACACTCTGTCCAGTAAATCATTAGAGGTAATACTGGACATGTATGTGTCCTGTGTTACATCTCTGGACATAATGATCTGACCGGCTTGGGGGGCCGCAGGATTTCCCTGAGCAGGGCTGTTGCTAGGGGGCTGGGCAGCTTCCTCCATCCTGATTGGCTGCTGCTGGGTAATCCAGCCAATCAGGAGGTGTCATGAGCCTAGGGGTGGGGCTAAGGAGAGGAGGAAAACGCATGGAGGGCAGAAAGGTAAGAGGTGTGTGTATCTCGAGCGTGTCGCACCATTCCCCATTGTGTCCAGTATTTTTGGGGAAGCCACCATACAACCCTACCTGTTGAGTGGTTTTGAGGACTGGAGTTGAGCACCAATGCTCTAAAAGACACCCCGAGCAGAGGCTAACAATACAATAAAGCTACACTGGTCATTCCTGAAGTTACGCCGAGCAGCTAGTCTTTCCCTTATTAGCATTCATGTGCAGAGTGTTATGGAACCTTCACATCTAATTTTATTTACGTGAATCTTGTACACATTAAAAAAAAAGTAAAAAAATATTGTGCACAGTAAAATAAATGCCAAAGGACAGCCTTTTCAGCTCTTTGTTGTGGAAGGAAGCATACTGCCCAGGCTTGTCCATGATTTCGATAAAGAGATCGAGTTTAATGAGACCAATGAGCAGAAGCTTGGTACAGGAACCGCTAGGAAAGTTCAAGCTGCAGGAAAGAAATGTGACTAGGTGCGCTTTTTCCCACCATGGTCATGAATAAGATGTGATGATTCATATTCTATCTATTGGAGCTGTTAGACCTGGCCTACTCATCCCTGAAGACAGTTACAATACGTGTTCCACAACTCTATTTACGGACCACCTTCCAGTGATAAGGCAAATGGATCTCACTTGTACCGGTAGTTGACAAATACTGTAGATACATTAAAGCAGGTACGCTCAACTCCAGTCCTTAAGAACCCCCAACAGGTTCAGGATATCCCAGCTTCAGCACAGGTGGCTTAATCAGTGGCTCCTGATTGAGCCATCTGTGCTGAAGCTGTTATACCTTTAAAACCTGACCTGTTGGTGGCGGTGGGGGGTGGAGGGGGGCTTGAGTACTGGAGTTGAGAACCTCTGCATTTAAGTATCAGTTCATATTCATGGAGATTTTTTTTTTAACACCGTAGAATAATGACACGTATAAACTTCACATAACATGGCAAATTTATCCTAGAAACAATAGGCAAAAGGACGAGTAATCTGCACAACATCACACCTGAAATTTTGCTTGTTTTATAACTTCTTCATTGGCTTATTAACTCACAGTAATAACAAACATACAAGTCAAAAGCAGGGAATTACCAATGGCGTATTACCAGTGGTCCAGCAGCTGGATGTATTGGTCAGTCAGCTGGTTTTGTTCAGTGACGGTTTTCTAAACCAGGGATGTTTTGGATTTAGACTCCATTTTCCTTTATATTGCAGAACGGAGGAAGGACTCCCGTGTAAGCGCTAGTCTTTTAGCACTATAGGATAGGTACTAGTCTTTAAACTGAAAGGCCTGGGTTCATGTGCTGTGCACTGTGTCAAACTATAGGTGAATATTTAGATGCTATAAAATGCATGGATTTCCATTGTACTGCAAGTAATTCAGTGTTGGTTTCTGATACCTTCACAAACAACTTGGTGTACTTCTTGCCAACAAGGAAGTGGCTTCTTTACCACTTCCAATAGATCAACACAAAAGCGTTGTCTGTGAAACGCTCCTTTCTTGATCTAGGTGAGCATTAATGAAGTTAATGACCCACCTCATTTGATCACATGGACCTGTTGCAGAAACAAATAACTTCTAATGCTGTACAAGGTGTCTCGGCAGCGCTCAGTAAACGCTCCATAATGTCTGCTTAATACAACATTGTCAGTGTTTCAAATGTTTATAGAGGTCATGTTTAATTGTGAATGTGGTATCATCTATTGTGAGGTGTTGCACGTTAATTAGGGTTCCTTGAAAACAGTTTGCCTTTCTTTGAATTGGAAAGAAAATGTCTGACAACCTCTGCCTTACCTGTGAACCAGTGATTTATGGAAATACCGATACTATATAAAATGTGTTCCAAATGACGTCTGACTAACTGCCTCCTCACGATAGCCACATTACTGACAATCTTCTGCGAATACTTTAAATGAATGTAACTGAACCCTTTCACAGCCAAAGGGCTCTGCACCAAACAACTCAGATTGGAAAACGGTCTATTTCTGATGTCAATAAATGGATCGGGGGAACCTGTCCTTTTTTCGGGACCTCAATAATTGATCAGTTTTATTGTGCCCTGGTATGACCACTGATCACAGTAGCACAAGGAATATTGCATTACTGCAGCTAGGTTTGACACCTGCCTCTCATAGGATGGCAGAAATTCAAAGAAAGCAAACAAAGCCCAAATGTACTCAGGAGTCACTTGATCTGATCTCTTAGGAAAATGAATATCATTGCATAACAACTGCGCTTACAAAATAGACTAAAATCGGGATGATTTTGGAACAGAGGTTTGGCATTAAGTAGGAAAAGCAATTCACACCTTGTTTGTTTTAGTAATTATTGCAATAGCCTTGTTTTTTTAGCCTTCATTTGCACTTGTTAAAAATACTGACAGTGTAATGCCTTTTATGCCGAAACTTATTAAGTTCTAAACAAACACATAATAAATATCTGTAAACTATCCATTTAATGTGCAACGCAGCTCGGTATAGGAGAGCTGCAATAAAGTGAAAGCACTCGTATGAATAACATATTTTCATGGTTTTAAATAGCCAAGTTTTTTTTGGGGGGCTGGAGGGGGAAAATGGAGAACCAAAGTACAATGGCGGTATGGAAGAATTAGAACTTTGATTATCTTCTGAACACTCAAACACTGTTATATTGCAACAAATAACAAACAAAAGTGAAGTAGGAGAGTTTGGGCATATAAAGAATACTGTGGATACTTTAACAAATCTGCAAACAGAAAGCTGGCGATATGCGAATGGTGCAACAGAATAAAATAAAGTTTCAGCCCTTGCTCTACTGCCCTTTAATCGCTGAGCTCCAGGGGGCGAGTAAGCAGGGAGATATTAATCTAAAAATAAAATCCAATATATTAAGTTTTAGCAATACTAAAAAAAAAAAATCAATACACCCAAAAAACGAGACCCCGCAGTGCCCCTTTACATTCACGGGCCGGATACATGAAGCCGCGATGCGAGACATTGCACCCAATCTGGCGCCAATGGCCATTCAAGTCTTTGCGGCGTCATCACTCCCGGCCAGGATGTGTAATGACTTTTTGAATGCAATTACACGAGTCAGACACCAACCAGTGCTAAGGCAAATAACAATGTATACCAAAAACCTTCCCATAACCAAGGTAAGCAAGCTGCACCGTTTCCAGGAAGATACAAAGCAGCTAGAGGTAAACCACCCCGATTATCACCTTTAAAGGCCCAATGAATATCGCAATTAGTAAGAAATTTAGCCGTAGAGAAAGAAGTAGACATTATTTACATGGAGTATAGAAGGCTGGTGCCTTAGTTAATTACAGGAAAAGCCTTTAATCCCAGGGATGTCAGGGAAGAGATGGCGAGTTTGTGTTATTAGTTTTTAGGGAGGAGAGACCATTCCATTCTCCTCCAATCTATCTGCATTGGAATAGAGAGTCAGGCACTCTTTCCTTGTAATACTCCACCCATTAAGAAAAGATTGATAAGGATACTGATGATGTTTTAATGAGTCTAATTACATTGTTTGTTTGTTTTTTTGAACAGCTGCCAGTTTGTTACTATATCACTTGTCTCCAAGCTTTGACCAAGGGTTGGCATTCTAGCTTTGTCAGATGGCAGTCAGGAGATTTAACCAGGGAAAACAAGTTCAGAGAGAAATAAAAAATAGGTCATTTAAGGATGCACTTTAAACCAGAAGTATCACTAATCATGGTACATGCAGGAGATTATATAATGGGAATTCCCTTTCCACATTAAATGTGATATGAAATAATAAAACAATGTTGAGTCATGCAAGAAGTTAAACATTTATCTCAGTGTCTCATACATGTAATCAAGACACACCTAAATATTTGCTTCTTCGAAGAAAGAAAAATTAAAGCCATCTGATCACAAAAATTCAAAGTGCTACAGCAAAAAATGCATCAATGTTTGTAAAATGGTAAATCAACAATACTTGTTTTGCTGTTAATGGAGTACTTGTTTTAAAATAAAAACAAACATGTTCTATTAATTCCAAACTCCCTTTATTGTCCAATATATTGAGCATGGTATTACTTGTAAGGATCACAAAGAAGGATTTCCCCCTTTGCTCTGGCCTAGTGCTCAGTGTCTATTTTTTACGTTAAGCTCAATGTGATGCAAGCACTTTCGGCAGTGGTCCTGTTTACTGTCTGTCATGTTGGGATATCTTGCTTTGACATATGTATGAACTGTCACGCCCTGACATACAACCCATGACTGCTTTGTTACATTTCCAAATGAGACGTCATAAGAATGACCCCAAGCAGATTTTCAAGTGTCAGTTGGTTTTACCAACAGATGATTCATACCATTTTAACCCACTCTCGGATAGCAAAAAACACAGCACTACAATGTGTTTGGCACAGGGTTAACTGGCTGGACGGGAGCCAGTAGGCCGCTATGAATGTTTGACTAAATGATACCTGCAAACAGAGAAAAAACAAGTAATTAGGGATTCCGTAACAGAAGCTTATGCTCTCTGACCCCGCAGCTCTACTCAATCACAAAGCCCATTCAATCATGCACTGTTACCACTGCCAAGGGGAAAATACTCCATGAATAGTCAAGGCTGAAACATACTTGAAAGAAATATAAGAGTTTATGCAGAATGTCTGAAACTAAAGACAACATAGCTATAGTTTTCTTACTACAGGTAATGTGGAATAGAAATGTTCTAGTGGAAGAAACAGGCAAAAACTATTTTTTCATGTTATATTGTATGCTTGTACGTAAACTGTGTATCATAAGCCTGTTTTGTATTTTTGTCATTTCTAGTACAAGCAAAATTCAGAATCAATACCAAGTATTTACAAGACAGATCTATACTACAGATTTCACGAACATATGCAGTACTTACATAATAAAACATTACAAGAACACAACAATGCATGAACAGACAACTACTTGTGTAAAACATTTAATTCCACAGTTATGAAGCAGAGCGAAGCCATCTGACACCTCCTGGTGCTGTAAAGTCTCATATGGAGTGGCACAGCTTAACAAATATGGCCGTTAATAGGTTTCTAAAATAAAACAAACCCTACTTATGGGATTCTCAGACAGCGTGGTGGGATGGCATAGTGCCATCATGGATCTCTCAAGCTTTACTCATTTAGATTGAGCCGTACTCTCTCAAAGGCATTGAGAGGCAACATACTCAATTTAGGTCTAACTCACTGAATTCATAACTATTTCATTAACATATATTTTTTTCAGTCTTGATGCTTCACTTCTCATACGTGCTCTTGGCTCCTGACAGCTGTGATATAAGAAGTCTGTGTTTCTGTATGCTACAGAGCAAGTTAAAAGACCTCTGGGTTTTGGGCCATGAAGCGCCAAGTGCTGTGAAGTTCTGAAATATTAAGCTAAACATGCATGACTACGACAGGTGATGTGAAGTAAGAATACAACGAATGATCACAAAAACAATAGAAAAAGAAACAAAAGCAGAATGTTCAACATCAGCTTCCTTTACAAGTACTGTACTCTATTCAGCATAGTGATCCCTAAGCCAAGAGTTGTAATGGTCTTAAAATGTGTATATATATATATATATATATATATATATATATATATATATATATATATATTACATATAACGGATGTCTGACTGGGGTCTCAGATCTAGTGCTGTTTGACAAACTGTCAATACATTTAGACTGAAACCAACAAGAATGGATTCCAGACCACAAGAAAAAAATATATATACATTCATGTGTTAATGAAGAATCTGCTTAAAACAGCCTCTTCCCTGTTAACTGGGGAGAGAGCAATTGGCATCTTTAAGAGGAGGGTAGCAGGCAGTTTTTGGAACAAGGAAGCCTTAATCAAAGAAACCTTTGTGAGCATGCTCTGGAACAAAGCCAATCAGATCATCTCGCTGTCTGTGTCTGTAGAAAATGTGCCCCTGGAATGCAAGCCAAGCCAGACTTTGCAGACAGGGTGACTGCAGCCATGGCCCAACCTGTATTAGCTTAGAAAAGAAAAAGAATGCTGAAGGGAAAATTACCTGTTTGGCTCCAGACTAAATTAACTTTTTTTTTTAATATACAAGTATGTTTATTATTCTTCCTCAAAAGTGCATGCCTATCTAATACAGAATGTTCATTAATGTTATCTGGTCAGGGCACATGAAGTGTTTTGGGGAGTGGAAATGTGCTAATGCAATAAGAGTGCTCTGTCTGGAGGCAAAACAAGATGTATTTTCTAATTACACAACTGGGAAATGGTACTGTTGTGGCTGTTACAACAGCGGGATAGAAAACCAAATCATAATTCTGTGAGTAGCAATTCCACATGGCAATCAGAATACACCCGGTATGTAATGCATGTTTGCATGTCCTACAGTTTGCATTATGCAACTAAATATTGAATACAGTCTATGGAGATATTACAAAGATCTTTTGGAATGACTGATTTCTAGGAAGAAGTCTGGTTCAGTCCCTAGGGGTTAGGCTCAGCTTTGTTGAGTCTTGCTCCTTTGGAACGCTGTACCTGTGTACTAACATCAAACTTTTGGCCCTTGTATATTTAAATAATTTTTTCCCGAACCCTTTTCTCGCCAGCCTCTCTCTTTCTAGCCTTACCAACGTCATTCAAAAATCAGCCTGTAATACATACACTGTGGAACTTGTTGTGCTTTTGTGGTTTCACTTTGGACCTAATATTAAAAAGCTAATACAAATCTAAAACCATGAAAGAAACTGCTGAAAAATGATGACAAATGGTTACACATTCCTAAGTGCATTAACTGTGCTGTACGTCTGACACAAGTTACACGTACAATCAATCCGGCCTTACATGAATACTAGAGAGTGTAAAGACAAATAAGCAGTATCCTGCTTCTGGGGGAATATGCTGTCCCAGCCACAAAATGTCCTGCTATCTAGGAGTCAGACAGGCTGCCTCTTGGTGACTCTCTCTGCCTCTAATTAAACGCCGTGGTGAGGATGTAGAAGAAGGTAATTTATCAATGCTGCTCTGGATATGGTGTCCTGGCTGCCATGCCATATTGGGGGGAGGAATCGTTATTGTGATTCTTAACTCCTTCAATGACTGTAGGGCCAGCAAAGCCTTGTTGGCGACGAAGGGCTGAAATAAGCAGTGCCATCTATTTGGCCATTCACTGATGAGTCACTAAATAGGTATTTTCCCATTGGCAGTTGTAGTGCGTGGCTGAATGGGCTGTGTGATTGAGTTGGGCTGCAGGGTCATAGAGCATACGCTTCTGTTACAGAATCCCTAATTACTTGTTCTCTGTATGCAGGTATCATTTAGTCCAACAATCACAGAATACAGCCACTTAACTCCTTGCCTAACATACGGTGTTGGCGTTGGTGTTTCCATCAGAATAAGGTGTAAAATTGCCTTAAGCATATGTAGCTCGACTGCTTGATTAGCACATTACTAGATTGCATGCCTGTTGTGCCCACTAACTATCAACAAGATCTTTATCGGACGCCCTCTTCTGATGGTTATGCTAAGAGGGGGTAGAGCTTTTTCTCAGGGCAACGTGCGCGATTAAGTTTGCGACATTCCGCATCAGGGTGTCCTGATTACATGCTATGTCAATAATAAAAAACTAGCCAAGAAGGGATGTTAAAATAACCAAAACATGGTAGTTTAGTCAACTTGTCATCCAGTCAAAAATTATTTCTATATTAAAAATGCACATTTGCTATATTTTACACAATTTTAAAGATTGAAAACCACTGCTACAATAGGTCCAGTAAAACCTTGGTTGTTTTTTTAAATGACTTGAGGCCGATTCAAACTGACTTATCAATACTTTTTCTCCAACATCTGGTTCAGTTCCTGGTGGTTTTGAGCATAAAGCTAGGATCAGGTTTGTGGTGTCTTGCTCCTTTGGCATGCTGTAGGGCCGGCGCAATGGTTTCATGCGCCCCAGGCAAAACTTAAAATTTGCACCCCAAAAATAAAATAAACAGTGGCGTAGCTATCGAGGCTGCTGGGGGTGCGACCGCACCTTAGCGTGACGCAAAATAAAAATAATAAGGCGCCAAAATACCAGACAAAAACTAGAAAAATAAAAGAAAGATAAATAAAAAATAATAAGAGGTAAAAATAATAATTATAATTATATAATGCGCCCCTAGGACCTTTGCGCCCTTGGCGACTGCCTGGGTTCACCTAATGGACGAGTCGGCACTGTGTGTACTATACCTGGGCAGCGCAAACTTTTCCTGCTGCACCCCCGTCTTCCTTGTCCCGCTCTTGCCCCCCCCCCCACCTGGTATCCGCGTCAAATGATGCTGCGGGGTCATGTGACGTCACGCCACGTTGCCATGGCGACGCGTCAAAGCCAGCTGAATCCCGGAAAGTGAAGTGTTGCAGAGGCCTCACACGATCCCCCGGCATTTACTTTAAATGCCGTGGAGGAGAGCGAGGGGCTCTGCAACCGCCCGCGCCCCCCAGTTTGCGCACCCCTGTACTATAGCAACATTAACCTTCCTCAGCAGAGTGACATACAAATTCGCACTCATTTTGGTCCTTGTATACTTGTAGTGTCTTTTTCTCTAACATTGTTTTTGCTATCCTTTCTCCTTGTAGCTTTATTTCTCCAAGGTCACGATGACATGAAAAAATGAATTTGGATGAAAACATAAGTGCGATAAATACATAACAAAACACTTGCTGATTAAGAGAGGTCAAAAACATTATTAACATTAGGATTGGTTCTTTAATATCTAACAGGCCTCTTTGGCTACGAAAGTGTTTCCTTAAAAAAATCCTCTAGCTCAGGGGTGGCGAACTCAAGTCCTTAAGGGCCAACAACAGGGCAGGTTTTCAGGGTATCCACACTTCAGTACAGGAGGTGCAGTCATAATGACAGAGCCAACTGTGCTGGAGCTGGGATATCCTGAAAACCTGGCTGTTGACAACTGGAGTTGGCCACCCCGCTCTAGCTATGCTTTTGCTTCACTTGTCTCTATCACCCAATGGACGACTGCTTGTGTGGGGGAAACGTCTTGGTTCATGCACTGCAAATCCATTGTTACATTCTGTGATTGTGTTTCAACAGTCCATGACCGGAGAATTATAACCCAGTTCTTAGTGTCCAATAGTATATTTTTACTAATGCTTCACCCTCTCCCCACCCCTTCCTCCTGCTGATCCCCAATACATACATGTAGTAAAAGAAGGATTCATTTTGTGTGCTTTTTCCCATTCTTCCTCTAATAAAGTAACAGTCAGGATTAGGGGGGAAACCAGCTCTTGGCAGCTGTCCTCAATGAACCATTTCAGAGGTGGCCCTTTGTTGACCGCAGGAAAATGAGTAACTTAAAAAACAAAGCTCTCTGCATCAGGCAACTCACAGGACCACCATAAAACTTAATGCACAGACATTGAAACCTGAGTCTCTATCTGAGTGAGATGCAGAGCACCCACATCGCATGGCTAAGACTACACTATAAAGCGTAATACATCAGCAATATAACTAAAATGGACTCCAGAAGTCATGCATGGCTGTGACCCAGAAGAGGCGTCTCTGCACAAATGAAATTCAATCTAATACTAAAATAACCATTGAGAGCTTCCTCTCTACAGGACCATTTTTTGGAACCAAGAATTGCACGGTTGTCAGTGAAGTAAAGACGCTCCTGGAAGCAGATTTATTTGTGGGTAATTGTATTAACGCCTTGCTTACAATCCCTTAATGGAAATAAATAATTTTTTTTTTTTTTTTTTGTCTGTTTCTCTTTGGATCCCAAACTCCCGCTGCGCTCCTGAATCCTCAAAAGATGTTTATTTTGTAGAGATAATATTTGAGCGAGCCTCTAAATAATGTCTGCCAATGAGAATTTTCCCAGGGATGTGTAATCAGTCCATTTCGACCTGCAGCATTCTATCTAACCCGATGCCAACCAAATGTACCTCTTGTGCCCTGACCTCTCGATTGTCCTGTGTCAGCAACCATCTCTCTGTAATTTCCTCCTGGATTTCCCACCATTACCTGAAGTCTAACATATACAAAACAGAACTAATATGCTTTCCCCCTTCCACTGCCATTCCAACTCTCACTCACTGTTAATAATATCACAATCTCATCAACACCTCAAGTCCTGTGGTCAGGGGGGAGGTCATCTTTGATGCCGATATCTCCTTCAGTCCTCACATTCAGTCCCTCACACAGTGCCATCAACCTCAGAAATATCACCAAGATAAGCCCTTTACTCACTCACGATGCAACTAAAACCTTAATTCACTCATTAATCACACTGGCTTCCCATATCCGCTAGAATAAAATTTTTAACCCTTGCTCTGACTGACAAACCGCTGGGGCGATAGGCACGCTCTAGAACCGAGCCATGTGATTTGCACAATCCCACTCAGGGGAGATAGGAGGGATAGCCATGTGGTTATCAAAAGCCCACTCTGGGGTGATAGGCACGCTCTAGAACTGAGCCATGTGGATATCACAATCCCACTCAGGGGCGATATGAGGGATAGGCACGCTCCAGAACCGAGCCATGTGGATATCACAATCCCACTCAGGGGCGATATGAGGGAAAGGCACGCTCTAGAACCGAGCAGCCATGTGGTTATCAAAAGCCCACTCAGGGGTGATAGGAGGGATAGCCATGTGGTTATCAAAAGCCCACTCTGGAGTGATAGGCACGCTCTAGAACTGAGCCATGTGGATATCACAATCCCACTCAGGGGCGATATGAGGGATAGGCACGCTCCAGAACCGAGCCATGTGGATATCACAATCCCACTCAGGGGCGATATGAGGGAAAGGCACGCTCTAGAACCGAGCAGCCATGTGGTTATCAAAAGCCCACTCTGGAGTGATAGGCACGCTTTAGAACTGAGCCATGTGGATATCACAATCCCACTCAGGGGCGATATGAGGGATAGGCACGCTCCAGAACCGAGCCATGTGGATATCACAATCCCACTCAGGGGCGATATGAGGGAAAGGCACGCTCTAGAACCGAGCAGCCATGTGGTTATCAAAAGCCCACTCAGGGGTGATAGGAGGGATAGCCATGTGGTTATCAAAAGCCCACTCTGGAGTGATAGGCACGCTCTAGAACTGAGCCATGTGGATATCACAATCCCACTCAGGGGTGATAGGAGGGATAGCCATGTGGTTATCAAGAGCCCACTCTGGGGTGATAGGCACGCTCTAGAACTGAGCCATGTGGATATCACAATCCCACTCAGGGGTGATAGGAGGGATAGGCACGCTCTAGAACCGAGCCATGTGGCTATCACAATCCCACTCTGGGGTGATAGGAGGGATAGCCATGTGGTTATCACAATCCCACTCTGGGGTGATAGGAGGGATAGCCATGTGGTTATCAAAAGCCCACTCTGGAGTGATAGGCACGCTCTAGAACTGAGCCATGTGGATATCACAATCCCACTCAGGGGTGATAGGAGGGATAGCCATGTGGTTATCAAGAGCCCACTCTGGGGTGATAGGCACGCTCTAGAACTGAGCCATGTGGATATCACAATCCCACTCAGGGGTGATAGGAGGGATAGGCACGCTCTAGAACCGAGCCATGTGGCTATCACAATCCCACTCTGGGGTGATAGGAGGGATAGCCATGTGGTTATCACAATCCCACTCTGGGGTGATAGGAGGGATAGCCATGTGGTTATCAAAAGCCCACTCTGGGGTGATAGGCACGCTCTAGAACCGAGCCATGTGGGTAATACAATCCCACTCAGGGGTGATAGGCACGCTCTAGAACCGAGCCATGTGGCTATCACAATCCCACTCAGGGGAGATAGGAGGGATATACATGTGGCTATCACAATCACACTCAGGGGTGATAGGAGGGATATACATGTGGCTATCACAATCCCACTCAGTGGTGATAGGAGGGATATACTGCACCGACACACTTTATTCGAGCAAATACCCAGTATGTACCTGGCAGATACCTGGAATGCGCCGCTCCTCACCTCTGACAAGCCCCGTTGCATTTGCCTTCCCAGCCTGGGTTCATGCCTGGCTGACGGGCGGCTGATCTGTTAAATGATAATGATTAGGATTTAATAGGCTGCAATGCTTCGCGTGTCTACCAGATGGCATAAATTCATGAATTGTAATGCAGTATATATATATATATATACTGTGCAGTATTGCAGCCAGCGGGAATAAAATGCTTCAATCCCTGCCTGGAAAATAACCCAATGCACTCGGGCAGAAAACAGTCACAAACCTCAATACACCCGGGTATACCCGAATTCGTGGGACTAGCCGAGCTCGAATAAAGGGTGTCGCCAGTGTACATGTGGCTATCACAATCCCACTCAGGGGTGATAGGAGGGATAGACATGTGGCTATCACAATCCCACTCAGGGGTGATAGCCACATGTATATCCCTCCTATCACCCCTGAGTGGGATTGTGATAGCCACATGTCTATCCCTCCTATCACCCCTGAGTGGGATTGTGATAGCCACATGTATATCCCTCCTATCACAATCCCACTCAGGGGTGATAGGAGGGATAGACATGTGGCTATCACAATCCCACTCAGGGGTGATAGGAGGGATATACATGTGCCTATCACAATCCCACTCAGGGGTGATAGGAGGGATATACATGTGGCTATCACAATCCCACTCAGGGGTGATAGGAGGGATAGCCATGTGGTTATCAAAAGCCCACTCTGGGGTGATAGGCACGCTCTAGAACAGAGCCATGTGGATATCACAATCCCACTCAGGGGTGATAGGAGAGATAGCCATGTGGATATCACAATCCCACTCAGGGGTGATAGGAGCGATAGCCATGTGGATATCACAATCCCACTCAGGGGTGATAGGAGGGATAGGCACGCTCTAGAACAGAGCCACGTGGCTATCACAATCCCACTCAGGGGTGATAGGAGGGATAGGCACGCTCTAGAACAGAGCCACGTGGCTATCACAATCCCACTCAGGGGTGATAGGAGGGATAGGCATGTTGTTATTCAAAAGCCCACTCTGGGGTGATAGGCACGCTCTAGAACCGAGCCATGTGGATATCACAATCCCACTCTGTGGTGATAGGAGGGATAGCCATGTTGTTATTCAAAATCCCACTCAGGGGTGATAGGAGAGATAGCCATGTGGCTATCACAATCCCACTCAGGGGTGATAGGAGGGATAGGCACGCTCTAGAACAGAGCCACGTGGCTATCACAATCCCACTCAGGGGTGATAGGAGGGATAGGCACGCTCTAGAACAGAGCCATGTGGCTATCACAATCCCACTCAGGGGCGATAGGAGGGATAGGCACGCTCTAGAACCGAGCCATGTGGCTATCACAATCCCACTCTGGGGTGATAGGAGGGATAGCCATGTGGTTATCAAAAGCCCACTCTGGGGTGATAGGCACGCTCTAGAACCGAGCCATGTGGATATCACAATCCCACTCGGGTGATAGGAGCGACAGCCATGTGGATATCACAATCCCACTCAGGGGTGATAGGAGGGATAGGCACGCTCTAGAACCGAGCCATGTGGCTATCACAATCCCACTCTGGGGTGATAGGATGTGGTTATCAAAAGCCCACTCTGGGGTGATAGGCACGCTCTAGAACCGAGCCATGTGGATATCACAATCCCACGCAGGGGCGATATGAGGGATAGGCACGCTCTAGAACCGAGCAGCCATGTGGCTATCACAATCCCACTCAGGGGTGATAGGAGGGATAGCCATGTGGTTATCAAAAGCCGCCATGTGGATATCACAATCCCACTCGGGGGTGATAGGAGGGATAGCCATGTGGATATCACAATCCCACTCGGGTGATAGGAGCGACAGCCATGTGGATATCACAATCCCACTCAGGGGTGATAGGAGGGATAGGCACGCTCTAGAACCGAGCCATGTGGCTATCACAATCCCACTCTGGGGTGATAGGATGTGGTTATCAAAAGCCCACTCTGGGGTGATAGGCACGCTCTAGAACCGAGACATGTGGATATCACAATCCCACTCAGGGGCGATATGAGGGATAGGCACGCTCTAGAACCGAGCAGCCATGTGGATATCACAATCCCACTCAGGGGTGATAGGAGGGATAGCCACGTGGTTATCAAAAGCCCACTCTGGGGTGATAGGCACGCTCTAGAACCGAGCCATGTGGATATCACAATCCCACTCGGGGGTGATAGGAGAGATAGCCATGGGGATATCACAATCCCACTCGGGTGATAGGAGCGACAGCCATGTGGATATCACAATCCCACTCAGGGGTGATAGGAGGGATAGGCACGCTCTAGAACCGAGCCATGTGGCTATCACAATCCCACTCTGGGGTGATAGGAGGGATAGCCATGTGGTTATCAAAAGCCCAGTCTGGGGTGATAGGCACGCTCTAGAACCGAGCCATGTGGATATCACAATCCCACTCAGGGGTGATAGGAGGGATAGGCACGCTCTAGAACCGAGCCATGTGGCTATCACAATCCCACTCTGGGGTGATAGGATGTGGTTATCAAAAGCCCACTCTGGGGTGATAGGCACGCTCTAGAACCGAGACATGTGGATATCACAATCCCACTCAGGGGCGATATGAGGGATAGGCACGCTCTAGAACCGAGCAGCCATGTGGATATCACAATCCCACTCAGGGGTGATAGGAGGGATAGCCACGTGGTTATCAAAAGCCCACTCTGGGGTGATAGGCACGCTCTAGAACCGAGCCATGTGGATATCACAATCCCACTCAGGGGTGATAGGAGAGATAGCCATGTGGATATCACAATCCCACTCGGGTGATAGGAGCGACAGCCATGTGGATATCACAATCCCACTCGGGGGTGATAGGAGAGATAGCCATGTGGATATCACAATCCCACTCGGGTGATAGGAGCGACAGCCATGTGGATATCACAATCCCACTCAGGGGTGATAGGAGGGATAGGCACGCTCTAGAACCGAGCCATGTGGCTATCACAATCCCACTCAGGGGTGATAGGAGGGATAGCCATGTGGTTATCAAAAGCCGCCATGTGGATATCACAATCCCACTCGGGGGTGATAGGAGGGATAGCCATGTGGATATCACAATCCCACTCGGGTGATAGGAGCGACAGCCATGTGGATATCACAATCCCACTCGGGTGATAGGAGCGACAGCCATGTGGATATCACAATCCCACTCAGGGGTGATAGGAGGGATAGGCACGCTCTAGAACCGAGCCATGTGGCTATCACAATCCCACTCTGGGGTGATAGGATGTGGTTATCAAAAGCCCACTCTGGGGTGATAGGCACGCTCTAGAACCGAGACATGTGGATATCACAATCCCACTCAGGGGCGATATGAGGGATAGGCACGCTCTAGAACCGAGCCATGTGGCTATCACAATCCCACTCTGGGGTGATAGGAGGGATAGCCATGTGGTTATCAAAAGCCCAGTCTGGGGTGATAGGCACGCTCTAGAACCGAGCCATGTGGATATCACAATCCCACTCAGGGGTGATAGGAGGGATAGGCACGCTCTAGAACCGAGCCATGTGGCTATCACAATCCCACTCTGGGGTGATAGGATGTGGTTATCAAAAGCCCACTCTGGGATGATAGGCACGCTCTAGAACCGAGACATGTGGATATCACAATCCCACTCAGGGGCGATATGAGGGATAGGCACGCTCTAGAACCGAGCAGCCATGTGGATATCACAATCCCACTCAGGGGTGATAGGAGGGATAGCCACGTGGTTATCAAAAGCCCACTCTGGGGTGATAGGCACGCTCTAGAACCGAGCCATGTGGATATCACAATCCCACTCAGGGGTGATAGGAGAGATAGCCATGTGGATATCACAATCCCACTCGGGTGATAGGAGCGACAGCCATGTGGATATCACAATCCCACTCGGGGGTGATAGGAGAGATAGCCATGTGGATATCACAATCCCACTCGGGTGATAGGAGCGACAGCCATGTGGATATCACAATCCCACTCAGGGGTGATAGGAGGGATAGGCACGCTCTAGAACCGAGCCATGTGGCTATCACAATCCCACTCAGGGGTGATAGGAGGGATAGCCATGTGGTTATCAAAAGCCGCCATGTGGATATCACAATCCCACTCGGGGGTGATAGGAGCGACAGCCATGTGGATATCACAATCCCACTCGGGTGATAGGAGCGACAGCCATGTGGATATCACAATCCCACTCGGGTGATAGGAGCGACAGCCATGTGGATATCACAATCCCACTCAGGGGTGATATGAGGGATAGGCACGCTCTAGAACCGAGCCATGTGGATATCACAATCCCACTCAGGGACGATATGAGGGATAGGCACGCTCTAGAACCGAGCAGCCATGTGGATATCACAATCCCACTCAGGGGTGATAGGAGGGATAGGCATGTGGTTATCAAAAGCCCACTCTGGGGTGATAGGAGGGATAGCCATGTGGTTATCAAAAGCCCAGTCTGGGGTGATAGGCACGCTCTAGAACCGAGCCATGTGGCTATCACAATCCCACTCGGGGGCGATATGAGGGATAGGCACGCTCTAGAACCGAGCCATGTGGCTATCACAATCCCCCTCAGGGGCGATATGAGGGATAGGCACGCTCTAGAACCGAGCCATGTGGATATCACAATCCCACTCAGGGACGATATGAGGGATAGGCACGCTCTAGAACCGAGCAGCCATGTGGATATCACAATCCCACTCAGGGGTGATAGGAGGGATAGGCATGTGGTTATCAAAAGCCCACTCTGGGGTGATAGGAGGGATAGCCATGTGGTTATCAAAAGCCCAGTCTGGGGTGATAGGCACGCTCTAGAACCGAGCCATGTGGCTATCACAATCCCACTCAGGGGCGATATGAGGGATAGGCACGCTCTAGAACCGAGCCATGTGGAAATCACAATCCCACTCAGGGGTGATAGGAGGGATAGGCACGCTCTAGAACAGAGCCATGTGGTTATCACAATCCCACTCAGGGGTGATAGGAGGGATAGGCACGCTCTAGAACCGAGCCATGTGGATATCACAATCCCACTCGGGGGTGATAGGAGGGATAGGCACGCTCTAGAACTGAGCCATGTGGATATCACAATCCCACTCAGGGGTGATAGGCACGCTCTAGAACCGAGCAGTCATGTGGATATCACAATCCCACTCAGGGGTGATAGGAGGGATAGCCATGTGGTTATCAAAAGCCCAGTCTGGGGTGATAGGCACGCTCTAGAACCGAGCCATGTGGAAATCACAATCCCACTCAGGGGTGATAGGAGGGATAGGCACGCTCTAGAACAGAGCCATGTGGTTATCACAATCCCACTCAGGGGTGATAGGAGGGATAGGCACGCTCTAGAACTGAGCCATGTGGATATCACAATCCCACTCAGGGGTGATAGGAGGGATAGGCACGCTCTAGAACCGAGCCATGTGGATATCACAATCCCACTCGGGGGCGATATGAGGGATAGGCACGCTCTAGAACCGAGCAGCCATGTGGATATCACAATCCCACTCTGGGGTGATAGGAGGGATAGCCATGTGGTTATCAAAAGCCCACTCTGGGGTGATAGGCACGCTCTAGAACAGAGCCATGTGGATATCACAATCCCACTCAGGGGTGATAGGAGGGATAGGCACGCTCTAGAACCGAGCCATGTAGATAGCACAATCCCACTCAGGGGCGATATGAGGGATAGGCACGCTCTAGAACCGAGCAGCCATGTGGATATCACAATCCCACTCTGGGGTGATAGGAGGGATAGCCATGTGGTTATCAAAAGCCCACTCTGGGGTGATAGGCACGCTCTAGAACCGAGCCATGTGGATATCACAATCCCACTCGGGGGTGATAGGAGAGATAGCCATGTGGATATCACAATCCCACTCAGGGGCGATATGAGGGATAGGCACGCTCTAGAACCGAGCAGCCATGTGGATATCACAATCCCACTCAGGGGCGATATGAGGGATAGGCACGCTCTAGAACCGAGCCATGTGGCTATCACAATCCCACTCTGGGGTGATAGGAGGGATAGCCATGTGGTTATCAAAAGCCCAGTCTGGGGTGATAGGCACGCTCTAGAACCGAGCCATGTGGATATCACAATCCCACTCAGGGGCGATATGAGGGATAGGCACGCTCTAGAACCGAGCAGCCATGTGGATATCACAATCCCACTCAGGGGTGATAGGAGGGATAGCCATGTGGTTATCAAAAGCCCACTCTCGGGTGATAGGCACGCTCTAGAACCGAGCCATGTGGATATCACAATCCCACTCAGGGGCGATATGAGGGATAGGCACGCTCTAGAACTGAGCCATGTGGATATCACAATCCCACTCAGGGGTGATAGGCACGCTCTAGAACCGAGCCATGTGGATATCACAATCCCACTCGGGGGTGATAGGAGGGATAGCCATGTGGTTATCAAAAGCCCAGTCTGGGGTGATAGGCACGCTCTAGAACCGAGCCATGTAGATAGCACAATCCCACTCAGGGGCGATATGAGGGATAGGCACGCTCTAGAACCGAGCAGCCATGTGGATATCACAATCCCACTCTGGGGTGATAGGAGGGATAGCCATGTGGTTATCAAAAGCCCACTCTGGGGTGATAGGCACGCTCTAGAACCGAGCCATGTGGATATCACAATCCCACTCGGGGGTGATAGGAGAAATAGCCATGTGGATATCACAATCCCACTCAGGGGCGATATGAGGGATAGGCACGCTCTAGAACCGAGCAGCCATGTGGATATCACAATCCCACTCAGGGGCGATATGAGGGATAGGCACGCTCTAGAACCGAGCAGCCATGTGGATATCACAATCCCACTCAGGGGTGATAGGAGGGATAGCCATGTGGTTATCAAAAGCCCACTCTCGGGTGATAGGCACGCTCTAGAACCGAGCCATGTGGATATCACAATCCCACTCAGGGGCGATATGAGGGATAGGCACGCTCTAGAACCGAGCCATGTGGCTATCACAATCCCACTCTGGGGTGATAGGAGGGATAGCCATGTGGTTATCAAGAGCCCACTCTGGGGTGATAGGCACGCTCTAGAACTGAGCCATGTGGATATCACAATCCCACTCAGGGGTGATAGGAGGGATAGGCACGCTCTAGAACCGAGCCATGTGGCTATCACAATCCCACTCTGGGGTGATAGGAGGGATAGCCATGTGGTTATCACAATCCCACTCTGGGGTGATAGGAGGGATAGCCATGTGGTTATCAAAAGCCCACTCTGGGGTGATAGGCACGCTCTAGAACCGAGCCATGTGGGTAATACAATCCCACTCAGGGGTGATAGGCACGCTCTAGAACCGAGCCATGTGGCTATCACAATCCCACTCAGGGGAGATAGGAGGGATATACATGTGGCTATCACAATCACACTCAGGGGTGATAGGAGGGATATACATGTGGCTATCACAATCCCACTCAGTGGTGATAGGAGGGATATACTGCACCGACACACTTTATTCGAGCAAATACCCAGTATGTACCTGGCAGATACCTGGAATGCGCCGCTCCTCACCTCTGACAAGCCCCGTTGCATTTGCCTTCCCAGCCTGGGTTCATGCCTGGCTGACGGGCGGCTGATCTGTTAAATGATAATGATTAGGATTTAATAGGCTGCAATGCTTCGCGTGTCTACCAGATGGCATAAATTCATGAATTGTAATGCAGTATATATATATATATATACTGTGCAGTATTGCAGCCAGCGGGAATAAAATGCTTCAATCCCTGCCTGGAAAATAACCCAATGCACTCGGGCAGAAAACAGTCACAAACCTCAATACACCCGGGTATACCCGAATTCGTGGGACTAGCCGAGCTCGAATAAAGGGTGTCGCCAGTGTACATGTGGCTATCACAATCCCACTCAGGGGTGATAGGAGGGATAGACATGTGGCTATCACAATCCCACTCAGGGGTGATAGCCACATGTATATCCCTCCTATCACCCCTGAGTGGGATTGTGATAGCCACATGTCTATCCCTCCTATCACCCCTGAGTGGGATTGTGATAGCCACATGTATATCCCTCCTATCACAATCCCACTCAGGGGTGATAGGAGGGATAGACATGTGGCTATCACAATCCCACTCAGGGGTGATAGGAGGGATATACATGTGCCTATCACAATCCCACTCAGGGGTGATAGGAGGGATATACATGTGGCTATCACAATCCCACTCAGGGGTGATAGGAGGGATAGCCATGTGGTTATCAAAAGCCCACTCTGGGGTGATAGGCACGCTCTAGAACAGAGCCATGTGGATATCACAATCCCACTCAGGGGTGATAGGAGAGATAGCCATGTGGATATCACAATCCCACTCAGGGGTGATAGGAGCGATAGCCATGTGGATATCACAATCCCACTCAGGGGTGATAGGAGGGATAGGCACGCTCTAGAACAGAGCCACGTGGCTATCACAATCCCACTCAGGGGTGATAGGAGGGATAGGCACGCTCTAGAACAGAGCCACGTGGCTATCACAATCCCACTCAGGGGTGATAGGAGGGATAGGCATGTTGTTATTCAAAAGCCCACTCTGGGGTGATAGGCACGCTCTAGAACCGAGCCATGTGGATATCACAATCCCACTCTGTGGTGATAGGAGGGATAGCCATGTTGTTATTCAAAATCCCACTCAGGGGTGATAGGAGAGATAGCCATGTGGCTATCACAATCCCACTCAGGGGTGATAGGAGGGATAGGCACGCTCTAGAACAGAGCCACGTGGCTATCACAATCCCACTCAGGGGTGATAGGAGGGATAGGCACGCTCTAGAACAGAGCCATGTGGCTATCACAATCCCACTCAGGGGCGATAGGAGGGATAGGCACGCTCTAGAACCGAGCCATGTGGCTATCACAATCCCACTCTGGGGTGATAGGAGGGATAGCCATGTGGTTATCAAAAGCCCACTCTGGGGTGATAGGCACGCTCTAGAACCGAGCCATGTGGATATCACAATCCCACTCGGGTGATAGGAGCGACAGCCATGTGGATATCACAATCCCACTCAGGGGTGATAGGAGGGATAGGCACGCTCTAGAACCGAGCCATGTGGCTATCACAATCCCACTCTGGGGTGATAGGATGTGGTTATCAAAAGCCCACTCTGGGGTGATAGGCACGCTCTAGAACCGAGCCATGTGGATATCACAATCCCACGCAGGGGCGATATGAGGGATAGGCACGCTCTAGAACCGAGCAGCCATGTGGCTATCACAATCCCACTCAGGGGTGATAGGAGGGATAGCCATGTGGTTATCAAAAGCCGCCATGTGGATATCACAATCCCACTCGGGGGTGATAGGAGGGATAGCCATGTGGATATCACAATCCCACTCGGGTGATAGGAGCGACAGCCATGTGGATATCACAATCCCACTCAGGGGTGATAGGAGGGATAGGCACGCTCTAGAACCGAGCCATGTGGCTATCACAATCCCACTCTGGGGTGATAGGATGTGGTTATCAAAAGCCCACTCTGGGGTGATAGGCACGCTCTAGAACCGAGACATGTGGATATCACAATCCCACTCAGGGGCGATATGAGGGATAGGCACGCTCTAGAACCGAGCAGCCATGTGGATATCACAATCCCACTCAGGGGTGATAGGAGGGATAGCCACGTGGTTATCAAAAGCCCACTCTGGGGTGATAGGCACGCTCTAGAACCGAGCCATGTGGATATCACAATCCCACTCGGGGGTGATAGGAGAGATAGCCATGGGGATATCACAATCCCACTCGGGTGATAGGAGCGACAGCCATGTGGATATCACAATCCCACTCAGGGGTGATAGGAGGGATAGGCACGCTCTAGAACCGAGCCATGTGGCTATCACAATCCCACTCTGGGGTGATAGGAGGGATAGCCATGTGGTTATCAAAAGCCCAGTCTGGGGTGATAGGCACGCTCTAGAACCGAGCCATGTGGATATCACAATCCCACTCAGGGGTGATAGGAGGGATAGGCACGCTCTAGAACCGAGCCATGTGGCTATCACAATCCCACTCTGGGGTGATAGGATGTGGTTATCAAAAGCCCACTCTGGGGTGATAGGCACGCTCTAGAACCGAGACATGTGGATATCACAATCCCACTCAGGGGCGATATGAGGGATAGGCACGCTCTAGAACCGAGCAGCCATGTGGATATCACAATCCCACTCAGGGGTGATAGGAGGGATAGCCACGTGGTTATCAAAAGCCCACTCTGGGGTGATAGGCACGCTCTAGAACCGAGCCATGTGGATATCACAATCCCACTCAGGGGTGATAGGAGAGATAGCCATGTGGATATCACAATCCCACTCGGGTGATAGGAGCGACAGCCATGTGGATATCACAATCCCACTCGGGGGTGATAGGAGAGATAGCCATGTGGATATCACAATCCCACTCGGGTGATAGGAGCGACAGCCATGTGGATATCACAATCCCACTCAGGGGTGATAGGAGGGATAGGCACGCTCTAGAACCGAGCCATGTGGCTATCACAATCCCACTCAGGGGTGATAGGAGGGATAGCCATGTGGTTATCAAAAGCCGCCATGTGGATATCACAATCCCACTCGGGGGTGATAGGAGGGATAGCCATGTGGATATCACAATCCCACTCGGGTGATAGGAGCGACAGCCATGTGGATATCACAATCCCACTCGGGTGATAGGAGCGACAGCCATGTGGATATCACAATCCCACTCAGGGGTGATAGGAGGGATAGGCACGCTCTAGAACCGAGCCATGTGGCTATCACAATCCCACTCTGGGGTGATAGGATGTGGTTATCAAAAGCCCACTCTGGGGTGATAGGCACGCTCTAGAACCGAGACATGTGGATATCACAATCCCACTCAGGGGCGATATGAGGGATAGGCACGCTCTAGAACCGAGCAGCCATGTGGATATCACAATCCCACTCAGGGGTGATAGGAGGGATAGCCACGTGGTTATCAAAAGCCCACTCTGGGGTGATAGGCACGCTCTAGAACCGAGCCATGTGGATATCACAATCCCACTCGGGGGTGATAGGAGAGATAGCCATGGGGATATCACAATCCCACTCGGGTGATAGGAGCGACAGCCATGTGGATATCACAATCCCACTCAGGGGTGATAGGAGAGATAGCCATGTGGATATCACAATCCCACTCGGGTGATAGGAGCGACAGCCATGTGGATATCACAATCCCACTCGGGGGTGATAGGAGAGATAGCCATGTGGATATCACAATCCCACTCGGGTGATAGGAGCGACAGCCATGTGGATATCACAATCCCACTCAGGGGTGATAGGAGGGATAGGCACGCTCTAGAACCGAGCCATGTGGCTATCACAATCCCACTCAGGGGTGATAGGAGGGATAGCCATGTGGTTATCAAAAGCCGCCATGTGGATATCACAATCCCACTCGGGGGTGATAGGAGCGACAGCCATGTGGATATCACAATCCCACTCGGGGGTGATAGGAGAGATAGCCATGTGGATATCACAATCCCACTCGGGTGATAGGAGCGACAGCCATGTGGATATCACAATCCCACTCAGGGGCGATACGAGGGATAGGCACGCTCTAGAACCGAGCAGCCATGTGGATATCACAATCCCACTCAGGGGTGATAGGAGGGATAGCCATGTGGTTATCAAAAGCCCACTCTGGGGTGATAGGCACGCTCTAGAACCGAGCCATGTGGATATCACAATCCCACTCAGGGGCGATATGAGGGATAGGCACGTGGTTATCAAAAGCCCACTCTGGGGTGATAGGCACGCTCTAGAACCGAGCCATGTGGATATCACAATCCCACTCAGGGGCGATATGAGGGATAGGCACGCTCTAGAACCGAGCAGCCATGTGGATATCACAATCCCACTCAGGGGTGATAGGAGGGATAGCCACGTGGTTATCAAAAGCCCACTCTGGGGTGATAGGCACGCTCTAGAACCGAGCCATGTGGATATCACAATCCCACTCAGGGGTGATAGGAGAGATAGCCATGTGGATATCACAATCCCACTCGGGTGATAGGAGCGACAGCCATGTGGATATCACAATCCCACTCGGGGGTGATAGGAGAGATAGCCATGTGGATATCACAATCCCACTCGGGTGATAGGAGCGACAGCCATGTGGATATCACAATCCCACTCAGGGGTGATAGGAGGGATAGGCACGCTCTAGAACCGAGCCATGTGGCTATCACAATCCCACTCAGGGGTGATAGGAGGGATAGCCATGTGGTTATCAAAAGCCGCCATGTGGATATCACAATCCCACTCGGGGGTGATAGGAGGGATAGCCATGTGGATATCACAATCCCACTCGGGTGATAGGAGCGACAGCCATGTGGATATCACAATCCCACTCGGGTGATAGGAGCGACAGCCATGTGGATATCACAATCCCACTCAGGGGTGATAGGAGGGATAGGCACGCTCTAGAACCGAGCCATGTGGCTATCACAATCCCACTCTGGGGTGATAGGATGTGGTTATCAAAAGCCCACTCTGGGGTGATAGGCACGCTCTAGAACCGAGACATGTGGATATCACAATCCCACTCAGGGGCGATATGAGGGATAGGCACGCTCTAGAACCGAGCAGCCATGTGGATATCACAATCCCACTCAGGGGTGATAGGAGGGATAGCCACGTGGTTATCAAAAGCCCACTCTGGGGTGATAGGCACGCTCTAGAACCGAGCCATGTGGATATCACAATCCCACTCAGGGGTGATAGGAGAGATAGCCATGTGGATATCACAATCCCACTCGGGTGATAGGAGCGACAGCCATGTGGATATCACAATCCCACTCGGGGGTGATAGGAGAGATAGCCATGTGGATATCACAATCCCACTCGGGTGATAGGAGCGACAGCCATGTGGATATCACAATCCCACTCAGGGGTGATAGGAGGGATAGGCACGCTCTAGAACCGAGCCATGTGGCTATCACAATCCCACTCAGGGGTGATAGGAGGGATAGCCATGTGGTTATCAAAAGCCGCCATGTGGATATCACAATCCCACTCGGGGGTGATAGGAGGGATAGCCATGTGGATATCACAATCCCACTCGGGTGATAGGAGCGACAGCCATGTGGATATCACAATCCCACTCGGGTGATAGGAGCGACAGCCATGTGGATATCACAATCCCACTCAGGGGTGATAGGAGGGATAGGCACGCTCTAGAACCGAGCCATGTGGCTATCACAATCCCACTCTGGGGTGATAGGATGTGGTTATCAAAAGCCCACTCTGGGGTGATAGGCACGCTCTAGAACCGAGACATGTGGATATCACAATCCCACTCAGGGGCGATATGAGGGATAGGCACGCTCTAGAACCGAGCAGCCATGTGGATATCACAATCCCACTCAGGGGTGATAGGAGGGATAGCCACGTGGTTATCAAAAGCCCACTCTGGGGTGATAGGCACGCTCTAGAACCGAGCCATGTGGATATCACAATCCCACTCGGGGGTGATAGGAGAGATAGCCATGGGGATATCACAATCCCACTCGGGTGATAGGAGCGACAGCCATGTGGATATCACAATCCCACTCAGGGGTGATAGGAGAGATAGCCATGTGGATATCACAATCCCACTCGGGTGATAGGAGCGACAGCCATGTGGATATCACAATCCCACTCGGGGGTGATAGGAGAGATAGCCATGTGGATATCACAATCCCACTCGGGTGATAGGAGCGACAGCCATGTGGATATCACAATCCCACTCAGGGGTGATAGGAGGGATAGGCACGCTCTAGAACCGAGCCATGTGGCTATCACAATCCCACTCAGGGGTGATAGGAGGGATAGCCATGTGGTTATCAAAAGCCGCCATGTGGATATCACAATCCCACTCGGGGGTGATAGGAGCGACAGCCATGTGGATATCACAATCCCACTCGGGGGTGATAGGAGAGATAGCCATGTGGATATCACAATCCCACTCGGGTGATAGGAGCGACAGCCATGTGGATATCACAATCCCACTCAGGGGCGATACGAGGGATAGGCACGCTCTAGAACCGAGCAGCCATGTGGATATCACAATCCCACTCAGGGGTGATAGGAGGGATAGCCATGTGGTTATCAAAAGCCCACTCTGGGGTGATAGGCACGCTCTAGAACCGAGCCATGTGGATATCACAATCCCACTCAGGGGCGATATGAGGGATAGGCACGTGGTTATCAAAAGCCCACTCTGGGGTGATAGGCACGCTCTAGAACCGAGCCATGTGGATATCACAATCCCACTCAGGGGCGATATGAGGGATAGGCACGCTCTAGAACCGAGCAGCCATGTGGATATCACAATCCCACTCAGGGGCGATATGAGGGATAGGCACGCTCTAGAACCGAGCAGCCATGTGGATATCACAATCCCACTCAGGGGTGATAGGAGGGATAGCCATGTGGTTATCAAAAGCCCACTCTGGGGTGATAGGCACGCTCTAGAACTGAGCCATGTGGATATCACAATCCCACTCAGGGGTGATAGGAGGGATAGCCATGTTGTTATCAAAAGCCCACTCTGGGGTGATAGGCACGCTCTAGAACTGAGCCATGTGGATATCACAATCCCACTCAGGGGTGATAGGAGGGATAGGAACGCTCTAGAACCGAGCCATGTGGATATCACAATCCCACTCGGGGGCGATATGAGGGATAGGCACGCTCTAGAACCGAGCAGCCATGTGGATATCACAATCCCACTCTGGGGTGATAGGAGGGATAGCCATGTGGTTATCAAAAGCCCACTCTGGGGTGATAGGCACGCTCTAGAACAGAGCCATGTGGATATCACAATCCCACTCAGGGGTGATAGGAGGGATAGGCACGCTCTAGAACTGAGCCATGTGGATATCACAATCCCACTCAGGGGTGATAGGAGGGATAGGCACGCTCTAGAACCGAGCCATGTGGATATCACAATCCCACTCGGGGGTGATAGGAGGGATAGGCACGCTCTAGAACTGAGCCATGTGGATATCACAATCCCACTCAGGGGTGTTAGGCACGCTCTAGAACCGAGCCATGTGGATATCACAATCCCACTCGGGGGCGATATGAGGGATAGGCACGCTCTAGAACCGAGCAGCCATGTGGATATCACAATCCCACTCTGGGGTGATAGGAGGGATAGCCATGTGGTTATCAAAAGCCCACTCTGGGGTGATAGGCACGCTCTAGAACCGAGCCATGTAGATAGCACAATCCCACTCAGGGGCGATATGAGGGATAGGCACGCTCTAGAACCGAGCAGCCATGTGGATATCACAATCCCACTCTGGGGTGATAGGAGGGATAGCCATGTGGTTATCAAAAGCCCACTCTGGGGTGATAGGCACGCTCTAGAACCGAGCCATGTGGATATCACAATCCCACTCGGGGGTGATAGGAGAGATAGCCATGTGGATATCACAATCCCACTCAGGGGCGATATGAGGGATAGGCACGCTCTAGAACCGAGCAGCCATGTGGATATCACAATCCCACTCAGGGGCGATATGAGGGATAGGCACGCTCTAGAACCGAGCAGCCATGTGGATATCACAATCCCACTCAGGGGTGATAGGAGGGATAGCCATGTGGTTATCAAAAGCCCACTCTCGGGTGATAGGCACGCTCTAGAACCGAGCCATGTGGATATCACAATCCCACTCAGGGGCGATATGAGGGATAGGCACGCTCTAGAACCGAGCCATGTGGCTATCACAATCCCACTCTGGGGTGATAGGAGGGATAGCCATGTGGTTATCAAAAGCCCAGTCTGGGGTGATAGGCACGCTCTAGAACCGAGCCATGTGGATATCACAATCCCACTCAGGGGCGATATGAGGGATAGGCACGCTCTAGAACCGAGCAGCCATGTGGATATCACAATCCCACTCAGGGGTGATAGGAGGGATAGCCATGTGGTTATCAAAAGCCCACTCTGGGGTGATAGGCACGCTCTAGAACCGAGCCATGTGGATATCACAATCCCACTCAGGGGCGATATGAGGGATAGGCACGTGGTTATCAAAAGCCCACTCTGGGGTGATAGGCACGCTCTAGAACCGAGCCATGTGGATATCACAATCCCACTCAGGGGCGATATGAGGGATAGGCACGCTCTAGAACTGAGCCATGTGGATATCACAATCCCACTCAGGGGTGATAGGAGGGATAGCCATGTTGTTATCAAAAGCCCACTCTGGGGTGATAGGCACGCTCTAGAACCGAGCCATGTGGAAATCACAATCCCACTCAGGGGTGATAGGAGGGATAGGCACGCTCTAGAACAGAGCCATGTGGATATCACAATCCCACTCTGGGGTGATAGGAGGGATAGCCATGTGGCTATCACAATCTCACTCAGGGGTGATAGGAGGGATAGCCATGTGGCTATCACAATCTCACTCAGGGGTGATAGGAGGGATAGCCATGTGGCTATCACAATCTCACTCAGGGGTGATAGGAGGGATAGGCACGCTCTAGAACCGAGCAGCCATGTGGATATCACAATCCCACTCTGGGGTGATAGGAGGGATAGCCATGTGGTTATCAAAAGCCCACTCTGGGGTGATAGGCACGCTCTAGAACAGAGCCATGTGGATATCACAATCCCACTCAGGGGTGATAGGAGGGATAGGCACGCTCTAGAACTGAGCCATGTGGATATCACAATCCCACTCAGGGGTGATAGGAGGGATAGGCACGCTCTAGAACCGAGCCATGTGGATATCACAATCCCACTCAGGGGTGATAGGAGGGATAGCCATGTGGTTATCAAAAGCCCACTCTGGGGTGATAGGCACGCTCTAGAACCGAGCCATGTGGATATCACAATCCCACTCGGGGGTGATAGGAGAGATAGCCATGTGGATATCACAATCCCACTCGGGTGATAGGAGCGACAGCCATGTGGATATCACAATCCCACTCAGGGGCGATATGAGGGATAGGCACGCTCTAGAACCGAGCCATGTGGATATCACAATCCCACTCAGGGGCGATACGAGGGATAGGCACGCTCTAGAACCGAGCAGCCATGTGGATATCACAATCCCACTCAGGGGTGATAGGAGGGATAGCCATGTGGTTATCAAAAGCCCACTCTGGGGTGATAGGCACGCTCTAGAACCGAGCCATGTGGATATCACAATCCCACTCAGGGGCGATATGAGGGATAGGCACGTGGTTATCAAAAGCCCACTCTGGGGTGATAGGCACGCTCTAGAACCGAGCCATGTGGATATCACAATCCCACTCAGGGGCGATATGAGGGATAGGCACGCTCTAGAACCGAGCAGCCATGTGGATATCACAATCCCACTCAGGGGCGATATGAGGGATAGGCACGCTCTAGAACCGAGCAGCCATGTGGATATCACAATCCCACTCAGGGGTGATAGGAGGGATAGCCATGTGGTTATCAAAAGCCCACTCTGGGGTGATAGGCACGCTCTAGAACTGAGCCATGTGGATATCACAATCCCACTCAGGGGTGATAGGAGGGATAGCCATGTTGTTATCAAAAGCCCACTCTGGGGTGATAGGCACGCTCTAGAACCGAGCCATGTGGAAATCACAATCCCACTCAGGGGTGATAGGAGGGATAGGCACGCTCTAGAACAGAGCCATGTGGTTATCACAATCCCACTCAGGGGTGATAGGAGGGATAGGCACGCTCTAGAACTGAGCCATGTGGATATCACAATCCCACTCAGGGGTGATAGGAGGGATAGGCACGCTCTAGAACCGAGCCATGTGGATATCACAATCCCACTCGGGGGCGATAGGAGGGATAGGCACGCTCTAGAACCGAGCCATGTGGATATCACAATCCCACTCAGGGGTGATAGGAGGGATAGCCATGTGGTTATCAAAAGCCCACTCTGGGGTGATAGGCACGCTCTAGAACCGAGCAGCCATGTGGATATCACAATCCCACTCTGGGGTGATAGGAGGGATAGCCATGTGGTTATCAAAAGCCCACTCTGGGGTGATAGGCACGCTCTAGAACAGAGCCATGTGGATATCACAATCCCACTCAGGGGTGATAGGAGGGATAGGCACGCTCTAGAACTGAGCCATGTGGATATCACAATCCCACTCAGGGGTGATAGGAGGGATAGGCACGCTCTAGAACCGAGCCATGTGGATATCACAATCCCACTCAGGGGTGATAGGAGGGATAGCCATGTGGTTATCAAAAGCCCACTCTGGGGTGATAGGCACGCTCTAGAACCGAGCCATGTGGATATCACAATCCCACTCGGGGGTGATAGGAGAGATAGCCATGTGGATATCACAATCCCACTCGGGTGATAGGAGCGACAGCCATGTGGATATCACAATCCCACTCAGGGGCGATATGAGGGATAGGCACGCTCTAGAACCGAGCAATGTGGATATCACAATCCCACTCAGGGGCGATACGAGGGATAGGCACGCTCTAGAACCGAGCAGCCATGTGGATATCACAATCCCACTCAGGGGTGATAGGAGGGATAGCCATGTGGTTATCAAAAGCCCACTCTGGGGTGATAGGCACGCTCTAGAACCGAGCCATGTGGATATCACAATCCCACTCAGGGGCGATATGAGGGATAGGCACGTGGTTATCAAAAGCCCACTCTGGGGTGATAGGCACGCTCTAGAACCGAGCCATGTGGATATCACAATCCCACTCAGGGGCGATATGAGGGATAGGCACGCTCTAGAACCGAGCAGCCATGTGGATATCACAATCCCACTCAGGGGCAATATGAGGGATAGGCACGCTCTAGAACCGAGCAGCCATGTGGATATCACAATCCCACTCAGGGGTGATAGGAGGGATAGCCATGTGGTTATCAAAAGCCCACTCTGGGGTGATAGGCACGCTCTAGAACTGAGCCATGTGGATATCACAATCCCACTCAGGGGTGATAGGAGGGATAGCCATGTTGTTATCAAAAGCCCACTCTGGGGTGATAGGCACGCTCTAGAACCGAGCCATGTGGAAATCACAATCCCACTCAGGGGTGATAGGAGGGATAGGCACGCTCTAGAACAGAGCCATGTGGTTATCACAATCCCACTCAGGGGTGATAGGAGGGATAGGCACGCTCTAGAACTGAGCCATGTGGATATCACAATCCCACTCAGGGGTGATAGGAGGGATAGGCACGCTCTAGAACCGAGCCATGTGGATATCACAATCCCACTCGGGGGCGATATGAGGGATAGGCACGCTCTAGAACCGAGCAGCCATGTGGATATCACAATCCCACTCTGGGGTGATAGGAGGGATAGCCATGTGGTTATCAAAAGCCCACTCTGGGGTGATAGGCACGCTCTAGAACAGAGCCATGTGGATATCACAATCCCACTCAGGGGTGATAGGAGGGATAGGCACGCTCTAGAACTGAGCCATGTGGATATCACAATCCCACTCAGGGGTGATATGAGGGATAGGCACGCTCTAGAACCGAGCCATGTGGATATCACAATCCCACTCAGGGGCGATATGAGGGATAGGCACGCTCTAGAACCGAGCCATGTGGCTATCACAATCCCACTCTGGGGTGATAGGAGGGATAGCCATGTGGTTATCAAAAGCCCAGTCTGGGGTGATAGGCACGCTCTAGAACCGAGCCATGTGGATATCACAATCCCACTCAGGGGCGATATGAGGGATAGGCACGCTCTAGAACCGAGCAGCCATGTGGATATCACAATCCCACTCAGGGGTGATAGGAGGGATAGCCATGTGGTTATCAAAAGCCCACTCTGGGGTGATAGGCACGCTCTAGAACCGAGCCATGTGGATATCACAATCCCACTCAGGGGCGATATGAGGGATAGGCACGTGGTTATCAAAAGCCCACTCTGGGGTGATAGGCACGCTCTAGAACCGAGCCATGTGGATATCACAATCCCACTCAGGGGCGATATGAGGGATAGGCACGCTCTAGAACTGAGCCATGTGGATATCACAATCCCACTCAGGGGTGATAGGAGGGATAGCCATGTTGTTATCAAAAGCCCACTCTGGGGTGATAGGCACGCTCTAGAACCGAGCCATGTGGAAATCACAATCCCACTCAGGGGTGATAGGAGGGATAGGCACGCTCTAGAACAGAGCCATGTGGATATCACAATCCCACTCTGGGGTGATAGGAGGGATAGCCATGTGGATATCACAATCCCACTCTGGGGTGATAGGAGGGATAGCCATGTGGCTATCACAATCTCACTCAGGGGTGATAGGAGGGATAGCCATGTGGCTATCACAATCTCACTCAGGGGTGATAGGAGGGATAGCCATGTGGCTATCACAATCTCACTCAGGGGTGATAGGAGGGATAGCCATGTGGCTATCACAATCTCACTCAGGGGTGATAGGAGGGATAGCCATGTGGCTATCACAATCTCACTCAGGGGTGATAGGAGGGATAGCCATGTGGCTATCACAATCCCACTCAGGGGTGATAGGAGGGATAGCCATGTGGCTATCACAATCCCACTCAGGGGTGATAGGAGGGATAGCCATGTGGCTATCACAATCCCACTCAGGGGTGATAGGAGGGATAGCCATGTGGCTATCACAATCCCACTCAGGGGTGATAGGAGGGATAGCCATGTGGCTATCACAATCCCACTCAGGGGTGATAGGAGGGATAGCCATGTGGCTATCACAATCCCACTCAGGGGTGATAGGAGGGATAGGCACGCTCTAGAACCGAGCCATGTGGCTATCACAATCCCACTCAGGGGTGATAGGAGGGATAGGCACGCTCTAGAACCGAGCCATGTGGCTATCACAATCCCACTCAGGGGTGATAGGAGGGATAGCCATGTGGTTATCAAAAGCCCACTCAGGGGTGATAGGCACGCTCTAGAACCGAGCCATGTGGATATCACAATCCCACTCGGGGGTGATAGGAGAGATAGCCATGTGGATATCACAATCCCACTCGGGTGATAGGAGCGACAGCCATGTGGATATCACAATCCCACTCAGGGGTGATAGGAGGGATAGGCACGCTCTAGAACCGAGCCATGTGGCTATCACAATCCCACTCTGGGGTGATAGGAGGGATAGCCATGTGGTTATCAAAAGCCCACTCTGGGGTGATAGGCACGCTCTAGAACCGAGCCATGTGGATATCACAATCCCACTCAGGGGCGATATGAGGGATAGGCACGCTCTAGAACCGAGCAGCCATGTGGATATCACAATCCCACTCAGGGGTGATAGGAGGGATAGCCATGTGGTTATCAAAAGCCCACTCTCGGGTGATAGGCACGCTCTAGAACCGAGCCATGTGGATATCACAATCCCACTCAGGGGCGATATGAGGGATAGGCACGCTCTAGAACCGAGCCATGTGGCTATCACAATCCCACTCTGGGGTGATAGGAGGGATAGCCATGTGGTTATCAAAAGCCCAGTCTGGGGTGATAGGCACGCTCTAGAACCGAGCCATGTGGATATCACAATCCCACTCAGGGGCGATATGAGGGATAGGCACGCTCTAGAACCGAGCAGCCATGTGGATATCACAATCCCACTCAGGGGTGATAGGAGGGATAGCCATGTGGTTATCAAAAGCCCACTCTGGGGTGATAGGCACGCTCTAGAACCGAGCCATGTGGATATCACAATCCCACTCAGGGGCGATATGAGGGATAGGCACGTGGTTATCAAAAGCCCACTCTGGGGTGATAGGCACGCTCTAGAACCGAGCCATGTGGATATCACAATCCCACTCAGGGGCGATATGAGGGATAGGCACGCTCTAGAACCGAGCAGCCATGTGGATATCACAATCCCACTCAGGGGTGATAGGAGGGATAGCCATGTGGTTATCAAAAGCCCACTCTGGGGTGATAGGCACGCTCTAGAACTGAGCCATGTGGATATCACAATCCCACTCAGGGGTGATAGGAGGGATAGCCATGTTGTTATCAAAAGCCCACTCTGGGGTGATAGGCACGCTCTAGAACTGAGCCATGTGGATATCACAATCCCACTCAGGGGTGATAGGAGGGATAGGCACGCTCTAGAACTGAGCCATGTGGATATCACAATCCCACTCAGGGGTGATAGGAGGGATAGGCACGCTCTAGAACCGAGCCATGTGGCTATCACAATCCCACTCTGGGGTGATAGGAGGGATAGCCATGTGGTTATCACAATCCCACTCTGGGGTGATAGGAGGGATAGCCATGTGGTTATCAAAAGCCCACTCTGGGGTGATAGGCACGCTCTAGAACCGAGCCATGTGGGTAATACAATCCCACTCAGGGGTGAGTGTTCGTTTCCCCCTGTCAGCAGTATTATAGCTCTCTATGGCGGTTTTAACCCTTACTTCCTTGAGCTGTTAATACTTTCTTTGTTTATTTTACATTGATTGTGTGTTTTTTCTTATGTTGTGTCTGGTTTACTGTGTTAGATTTGTATATGTTTAGAGACCATATATATGGTTTTTATATTTCTAGGCAGCTATTCCTTTGAGCTGAGGAGGGGTTGGATCCCCTCAGCTGTTTATGTGTTTGTTTTAATAAATTAATACTAATCCTTTCCCTTGTGCGCTTTTGTGCATTTTTTTTCTTCTCTGTAATGCAGTATATATATATATATACTGTGCAGTATTGCAGCCAGCGGGAATAAAATGCTTCAATCCCTGCCTGGAAAATAACCCAATGCACTCGGGCAGAAAACAGTCACAAACCTCAATACACCCGGGTATACCCGAATTCGTGGGACTAGCCGAGCTCGAATAAAGGGTGTCGCCAGTGTACATGTGGCTATCACAATCCCACTCAGGGGTGATAGGAGGGATAGACATGTGGCTATCACAATCCCACTCAGGGGTGATAGCCACATGTATATCCCTCCTATCACCCCTGAGTGGGATTGTGATAGCCACATGTCTATCCCTCCTATCACCCCTGAGTGGGATTGTGATAGCCACATGTATATCCCTCCTATCACAATCCCACTCAGGGGTGATAGGAGGGATAGACATGTGGCTATCACAATCCCACTCAGGGGTGATAGGAGGGATATACATGTGCCTATCACAATCCCACTCAGGGGTGATAGGAGGGATATACATGTGGCTATCACAATCCCACTCAGGGGTGATAGGAGGGATAGCCATGTGGTTATCAAAAGCCCACTCAGGGGTGATAGGCACGCTCTAGAACCGAGCCATGTGGCTATCACACTCCCACTCAGGGGCGATATGAGGGATAGACACGCTCTAGAACCGAGTCATGTGATTTTCACAATCCCACTCAGGGGTGATATGAGGGATAGGCACGCTCTAGAACCGAGCCATGTGGTTATCACAATCCCACTCAGGGGTGATAGGCACGCTCTAGAACCGAGCCATGTGATCAAAGCTCATCCCCAAATATATCCCTAAAAATTTCCCCCGTATGTTCTGCCCATGACATCCGCCGCTCCTCTTGCCTTATTACCTCCTCTCACTCCTGCCTACAAGACTTCTCCCGTGCTGTCCCCTCTCTCTGGAATTTCCTACCATGTACAATCAGACTTTCCCCCTGCTTGCAGACATTTAAAAACTCACCAGTTAAAGGAAGCCTATCTATCATACCCCTAACATCCAATTCCCCACTCCAACCATATAGGGACCAGATGTGTGGCTGGATCAAACTCCTCACAAACACCCCCTAACATTCACACCACCAAATCTTAACGGGATCGGCTGTATGGCTGAGGCATACTCCATCCTGATGTATACTTGACCTTTTGTTTCAACATTGCCTCATATTCCCTCTTGAGTGTAAGCTCTCAGTGTTCTGGCCCAGGCTCAATGTAGGTACTGAGTAGGATCAGGCAGTTTAACTCGTCCCCATTAAATGCACACAGAGTCCTTCTATTTTCTGCAACTTTATAGGAAGGGGTATACAGGAACATAGAATAACTGGGGGTTGGCACTTGTGAGAGGAAGGTAGAAAAGTATTGCCTTGTTCTGGGATAACAGCAAAAGGGACGTTACTCACAATGCTGCCGATTCCAAAAGAAAGTAAACTTGCCTGTTCAGACATACAATCAGGACTATACCTTATATGAAAGCCTAGCAGGGGGAGTCAGGAACAGCTCAACTAGCTGAGAGAAAGGGGCGTTGCCAAGGCAACTGACTGGGAACCCTCAAGGGGTAGCAACATTGTTGCAACTACACTGAGGAGTAATGGCTGTCTCAGAACAGAGAAATGAAACATGCAGAGAGGTTCCAGAACACTCAGGATCAGGGCCCTCATTACCTTCTCTATCTATTTGCGCATGTTTGTCCTTATTTGGTATGTAACTCTGTTTATATAATGTATCATCTCTCTCTACCCTCATTGTACCATGCTGCAGCATATGTTGGCGCATTACAAATAAACGATGATAATAAGAATAATACAATCAGCACGTACTCCATGTTCTTTTGGAAAATCAAACTAATGTGAAAATGGAAAAGTACAAAGATTTTCTTTCCAGACTATCTGGGAATGTAATTTTAAAAACATCGCAGCATTTTACTAGTCAAAACGAAAAAGCAAACGCAAGTAAGACTTGCAGCAGTTTTTTTAACGTTTTAGATATTAGAACAAGTTTTTTATTTTTTATACTTTTTACACTTTAACCCCTTGAGAGCCGGAGGGCCACAGCCCCTCCGACACATAGCGATCATGTGACCGCTCCTCAAAGCGATCACGTGATTATGACATCAGGATGACCCAAACAGAAGTGGAGTTCACCTGTGCCAGACAGAACCCGTTCAGTGCTCCTCAGGATCTCCGATAGAAAATGTGCAGAATACTCAAGATGTGGTGGATCCCAATATGTGGTGGATCCCAAGATGTGGTGACTACGCTATGGGCCACCCAAGGGGTTAAGCAGTGATTGGGCACATGTACCCCGTTTTTCCCCCCTAGCAACTTACACTTGGACTTTCACAAATACATTTGCATTAAAAACATCTCACCTTCTCAGTTCCTAAAACATCAAATATTATTATTAATAATAAATTATTCAAGATTTTGTGAAGCAGTTTTCTTGTGCTGGAGAAGAGTTTAGTCCCATTTAATTGGCACTGGGAAGCCTATATTGAATAGGGTTAAAGATGGCACACTATAGGTCGTAGGCAAAAAGAGGTGGTAGTCCCAATACCACTATACCCTGCTACTATTGCTGCTACGATGGAACAGCTCAAGCACCATCAATAACGTCTCTAACCCTAAGGCCTGGGACATAGTAAATTGAAGCTCGCTGAGGCGCGCTCCTGCACAGTCTCGCCTGCTGAAAATGGTGCTTTTATCTGTCCTTGCAGGCGAGGCAGTGAGCGCGCTCTGGGGGTGGGGCGGAGGCGGAGCGGAGGCATGTCAGGAGGCGGAGCGGGAGGCGGGGCTAGTCCCCCGCTCCCATTGGATGGGAGCGGTCACGTGACCGCTCCTCCGCTTTCCCGAGCGGCAAATTTGAAACTTGCCTATCTCGGCAAAGTTTCAGAGCCTCCGCACGCATGCGGAAGGGGAAACTATAGCCGTGCTGATGACAGATGCAGGGGGTTTGTGCATCTGCTCAGCGCGGCTCAGCCCGCCTCAGCGAGCTTGAATTTACTATGTCCCAGGCCTAAGGCTGCGTCCAGGGTTGCAGCAGCCGTACGGAGGCGCGCTGAGGCGGGGTGCTTTCCCTGGCCTTAGTTAGCGCGCCGTCCGTGGGCGTGTCGGGGGGCAGGCCAGTGACGTCACGGAGCTGGTTCACCCTCATTGGGCAAACCGCTCACGTGACCGGCCCTGCGCTCCCATGAGCGCGAAATCTAAAATTTGGATAAGACCTACGCTTCCGCACGCTTGCGGAAGCGTAGGCGAGCCCCTACTAAAGCCGCTCTCATTGCGGCTGCAGGGGCTCACTGGTAAGCACCAGCGCGCCTCAGCACGGGTCAGCGCCTAAGCGCTGACCATGCCTGAGGCTTAAGAAGCACACACTGGTTAATAATGTTACCTTTGGTCACATTGACCTCAAAAGAATTACAAATACAGTATGTTCTTCAAAAACAGAATTAATTGATGCTAATAATGGCACTAATAATTGACTGCATTAATTATGTGACACTTGGGGAGGACTGGGGTTTAATCAAGGACTAGGTGAAGTGTATTCTGTGCCAAAGCATTGTTATAACGCAATTAATCACAGCTTTTCACTCAAGCATAGCTGTAACTGTTATAAAATAGCAATAAAAAAGTTACAAAGTAATTTTTTAACACTACATCACTTTTACATTGACATTTTCTAGATCACTTACAGCGGCACAACAAGTTGCATTTTTTTTGTTATAGGATTGAAGCAGGGGGTCTCTGGAGAAGAACTGCATTAATTTCAGTTCCGGGGACCCCCTGATTCCTGAGATAATTACCTCTGTAGGGGGTGCCGTTATCTCCTTCATGTTTAAATATCCCTCATCACGTGGGCCAATAAGAAGCCGTAAGGGATTCCTATTGGCCCGCAAGACGTGGGAGATTTAAAGCTGCCATTATGTTAGCCCTAACAAGCTGCTACCTGCAGAGATACCGGCACTTACCTATGGAGGCAAGTATCTCGGGAAGCAGGGGGTCCCCAAAGCTGAAATTAACGCAGTTCACCTCCGGAGACCCCCTGCTTCAATCCTATAATGGTAAAAAAAAGAAACATTTTTTAATAAACTGCAACTTGTGGTGCTGCTTTAAACGCACATTGATACAAATCATGAACCCCTTTTTCGATATGGTAGGAAGAGAGATAATGCACAATTTGAAGTCGGCCTCACTGACTTCTATCATGAGCGCTTCATAGACTTTAAAAGATAATCCTTGATAGACGTCAGTACTTTTACATGTAAATGCCATTTTATTTTGTCCAAACGACCCATATCTCACTGACCTGTACTTTGGAGACTGACATATCTGATGATGAAATGTCGCGAATAAGACACGGAAACCATGTGATTAATGTGATAATTTACACATTAATGTACTGCATTGTCAACTGCAGATTATTCCATTTAAATACTGAGTAAGGGCTATAGACTCGACCAGATCCAAGATCTATATTTGGTACTTTCTTCACCCACGGGATTTCCGCGTGTCTATACAAAGTGATGCTAATTATTTGACTGCATTGACACCAGTATTTGTCTTGAAAGCCTGTTACATGTAACTATTGCTTTCAAAGTAAAAGCATCAAAAATATTTTTGCCCATTTCTTGAATTTAGCAATGTTACTCTTCAAAGCATCCTAAACCTTGATCCGAATTTTTGAAGTGAAACTTCTTTAGCGGCACCTACCACATCAGCAAAATTCCCTGGCAGTGAATGCAGTTGATTGATGCGGAAGTCAGTGGTGACGAAGTGACGTCACTGCTGGCAGATGAGGCTGTCAATGTTGTCAGCAGGAGTCACCAGAGAGGAGGAAGGCAGCGACACACACACACTGAGCCGCCAAACACCCTCCGCCGAGTGAGCCACAAACACGCCCCCCCCCCCACAGCGAGCCACCGAGCACCTCCCCCCCCCCAGTGAGCCCCCGAGCACGACCTCCCGCCCCCACGTTGAGCCATTGACCACCCCTTCCTACTTTGGAGGTATCAGAGTATAGATAGGTATAGTTGTTTGGGGTATATATTACAGGTTGTGATACCTTTTATTTTACCAATGTAAATGTCCAGATAAAAAGCTCATGTACAAGAACAACCATAAGAACTCATATGTTATCTTATTAGCAGAAGGTATCATAATTTGCATCCTAATAAGCAAATTTAAAGCATTAATCATCGACATTCAGTGAACATTCCTCAACACAAATTGACAAATGTCAGAGATTCTGTATATCTAACTTCTATGCAGTTGCAATGGCCCTGGACAAGTGTAAATTAATTCTAGGTTGTGATACCATTTAGAGGGCCAAGATGAGAGCACTTCTAAACCTCACAGGTCTCTTTTTCGAGTGTACTGTACCCTCTGTACAATTGAAGAGACCTGTGAGGTTGTGACGGCTACAATATTATTCCACTGAATGAAAAACGCTCATACTGGTCCCTCCGAAACTATCTATACTTTTCCACTCGCAGAAAACATATTTTCATTTAAAAAAAAAAAGACCATTTTTAATTTCAATGTAAAAGCCGTTTAAATGACGCAATGTCTATTGAAAGTCACATGTAAAGTGTCCTGTGTAATTCTAAAATGATCTGTTATTTACTGTCCTTCCCCGCGTTGTGTTTGGCTAATGACCGCAACATAATTACTGTAGCTTAAACAAAGTAAAGAAAAAGAGTATGAATGAACAAATCTCCTGCATATCTTAAAATAACACTGTGGGTGTAATGGCAACCGTAACTGTTTAAAATATTATTTTATGCAAAATACCTATACTGTATGTGCCTGATTTACTGATTTTTCTTAAGGTGGCAATAGGCTACATATAACCTACAACATACGCCATTGCACTGTGGTTCTGGGGGGGGGGGGTTCCTTTTTTAGGTAGGTGTCTTTGCTAGCCATGGTTTTTTATTTAAACAACAACTTTTTCCTACTTTTAGTATACGTTATTGTCAAAAACAAATGCCCTTTGACTTAAATATCTACAACAGTTTCTCATATCTCATATATATCTCAGTTTCACATATCTCACAATATCTCATATATTTTGCTAATAGCTGTTTTTAATGAGTGCGTAGAAGAAATGCCCCCTTTCCGGGTGAGCAGTTAAGCAGACAGTGCAGGGTGCCCTGGCAGTAAAGTGGTTAGCTGGGAGCTGGGCTGAATGCAACACAAATGTGAGAATTCATGATCCGACAGGGGTCATTTGGTGTTTATCTAACACGTGTCTCATGGAAAGAAAGGGCTGTTTTAGAATGAACAGACAAATCATTTTTATGTGCGCACTTGCTAGGTCAAAAGTCACAGCAGCTGTGCACTCCCCTGGCCTACTTATTGGGAAGAAAATGTGTAATCAGAACAGCATGCTGCTTATATGTTACCTTAAGGTTAAGCTTATAGTTCCTGCCTGTCACCACACTACCCTCTATTAGTCACTGGCTGCTAAGGTGATTCAACAAGACTTTCTTCAAACATGCAGTCCCACCAAGCAATATGCGTTGTATTTCCAGTGAGAAAGACCTCTTTTCTGGCCCTTTACTTTACGTCTTTGTTTACAATGTAATCCCTTCACTACCGGACAAATCAGAAACTTAATCTGTCCTTTTAGGGGTTACAATTTGTTAAAAAACTTGTGTGAAGCCGTAGGGGGAGATTTACTAAACACACATACTCATGGTTTCAATGTGATGTCACCTGAAATGTGTGTTTGTGGAATGTAAGTTGTGCTGTTGTGGAGTATAAACAGTATGTAGATGTGTGGGGTCTTTAAAGAATAATACATACTATGGAAGAAATAATCAATAATTATTCCCTTAGTTGCAGTGATCAAGACCGAGCTATATGGTAATAGTCAGACAGTAATGATATTATTTAAGAATTCCTACAAAACATTCAAGTAATTTCACAATGAAACGTGCGTACAGAATGAAAAGGGGTGGGAACAATCTTTAAAAGAAACAAAATGTTTTATGACCAACCAAGTAACCTGACCACTATTTGTTTTGTATATTGTTTATTCATTTTCATATATTGCCGTTTTATGTATGTTATAGTAAAATCCCTTTTTATTGAACTTTTACTGCAATATTAATTTCAGATAATATCTTTGTAATTGCTTTTACTTTATTGGAACTCCATTATACGTCGGACTAAGTTGTTAGGAATAATATCTGTAAAAGGAAAATATTCCACTCAATTGCACATTGCCTCATAAATTTGTAAAGTCTGTGAGAGGATACTAAAAGTAATGTTATGAGGGTATTCCCACAGTTAGTGACCAAAACATCTGGACAGCATTCCACTCAACAGCTGTAACCAAAACATACAGGAATCACATGTACTTTTTGGCTACCAGATATGAGCATGGATTTTTCATTATTATTTAATGCTTGGAAAGGGGATCCATTGTTCAAAATAAAATTCTTCTTTGGTGGTAATTACTTTTGTATGCTCTTGTATAAATCCCAACATTTTACAGCGTTTTCTGTGCACCCCACAAAAATGCTTCTAACTAGAATTTGCTGGGCTCAATAAGCAAGCTCTGGATTTCATTTGTGTAGGCATTATTTCCATCAACGTAGTCATTTCCTGGAAATTAAAGTCCTGTCTGACCTTTAACCCCAGTGAGTTAGGAGAAGCCTGTTAATACTGCTAGCATTATAATTATTACATTAAAAATGTATTACATTAACTTTTGGTGCACTAAAAATGTGTTGTTTAGATCCATAAAGGTTACAGTGAACTTTATGCTCTTGTATGGTAACCCCCTTAAAGAGGAATTATTACAGTAGACACGTCTTACAATTAACCTCTACATTTTATTTGTCATTCTGGTTTTATGTTTCATTGGGCAACGCAGCAGTTTTCTAGAAATAATCATGTTTTTAAGTTGGAGCTTATAAAAATGTCACGTTTTACAAATTGCCTTCAAACTCAACCCTGGTCTCGGTAACTTTGGTGTTGCTGCTCTCACAATTATCTATCCTTTCTTTTACATTTAATCTTAAACTTCGCTCTTTCCTTTTCTCAGGGTATAAGACAGGTTCCGATATAGAATAGGTTTGGATAAGGATATCCCCAACATCGCAAGCCCTATATTATTCTCCAGGTTTGTTAATTAACTTGATTTTGTTAATAAATTCCCATTTCTGTTTAGCCGTGCTTTGTCATCCTCTGGCGATACGCAGAGCAATGCTGAAACGGGCCCTTGGCTCGGACGGGTTAAAGCTACGAGATAGGTCTTTGACAAGTTTGTGTTCCTACTTATGACAGCTCTGCATTATTCTCCACAATCCTGTCTTCTTTTCAGCGGGTGATTCATCGCATTATAGATTTCTGAACTTGGCTGCGATAACTCAAAACTGATTTTGCTGCAGGCTCTTTTGCTTCCAGTGGGATAAAGGTTTTTTTTTTAATCACTGCAAGAAGTGCTATGTTCTGCAGCAAGAAAAAGTTAAAGAAATCAGAGATTCTTAGCACTTTCCTAATTCCATAATCCAAAATACTTTTTTTCGGTTTTGATTCACTAGTTTCTGCAGGTATTTCTGTCTGCCTTGGGAAACACATTGATAAGCCCTGCAATATTTCAAAATGAAGTGCATGTTCAAACACAAATTGAGTTATTAGCTGAAGATGATAGAGGAGGATCTTATCTGTTACAGATCTGTTTCAATGCAACATCCAATCTACCCCTTGCAAACATTAATGTGGTTCTCCACTAACTCCCAGGCCAGCGTGATGAATAATGGTTCACATGCCGCTGCAGGTCTAAAGCTTACATCTTGAGTTTTATTCCTCAAATCCAGCATGGCAGTCAAAGCAAAAGTGTCCACTTATTAATACTGCGTTCCCGGCGGAATAATGAGATGGAAGACAATGTTTGCCGCTATCGTTTTTTACTGGGATCCCTATTTTTTGTTGGAACACCCACTTATCTGGTCGCAAAGCTAATGTTGTACTGAAATATTATGCTAATCAGAATGCAGGAGGAGTGCCAACACCTACGTGCAGACATAGAAATATTGTACGGCTTTACATACAGTTAGAAACACCTTTATCACCACTCCGCTTACACAACAATACATAAACGTATGACAGGGGCAGTGCAAAATTGGTAATCATGCATTCATAGATCTTACATAATCTTGTCAGCAGATCTAGTTTAACTGGGGATTATAGTGAAGCTGAATTTCAGGTGCTTGGAACAATTAATGTATTAACATCTGTCTGGAGTACATTGTGATTTAGTATTGCTGGGGAATAATACTGCCCCTAGCCATGCCATGGGCAATACATTATATTCAAATCAATAATTGTGAATGCTCACAGTCAATACCTACTAAATAGCTAGAAATCTGGAATCTTGTTCTAAATCAAATCTATGGAGAGATGTAGACTCTGCAATAACAACCACAGAAATTCGTTACATAGTAGTAATATAGTTACATAGTAGTTACAAAGTTACATACTGTAGTACATGAGGTTGAAAAAAGACATATATCCATCAAGTTCAACCTATGCTAAATGTAGATGACAGATACTTAATCCTATATTTGTACTTACAGTATATTGATCCAGAGGAAGGTAAGCAAAAACCCCCAGTGACACATCATCCAATGATCTCATAAGGGGAAAAATAAATTGCTTCCTGACTCTTAATATTGCCAAACAGATTACTCCCTGGCTCAACATCCTTCCCATGTTTACTTATTTGGTATCTACATTTCCTTTCTAAAAAGATGTCCAACCTTTTTTGGAAGAAATCTATTGTATCTACCATCACAGTCTCCATGGGTAATTTATTCTACGTTTTAACTGCCCATTATACATTATATTAAGGAAGGACTTGCCTGCTTTTTAATAATACTATGAAGAGATATACTGTATGTACACTTTGTAAGAGTTCACAAGTTCCCATGTTTACATATTTGGTAGTTACTTAGTTGATGTCGGAGGATGGCGTTTCTTATTGCTTATTACAATTAACAGAACAGAGACAGGCTGCCAAAAAGGAGAAAGTTGGAAACCAGTATTCAATTTCTGGCTTCGGAGAGTGACAATAAAATGCTTTTATTGGTTTCCTCCCACCCACAGGCACCCAGGTGTATTGTTACCTGGTAAGGGCCGTTCTATAGTGTGTGCGGCCGCGCCTGCGCCTGCAGTATAGAACCTGCCTAAGGAGTACCATCTCCTGCAAAGAAATCTGTGGCCTTGTCTCCTGCACTCCCGTTTCCTTTGTGATAACGAACCAGCAGAGTAATATAGACAGACTACTACATGTAAAAAAACCTCATTTTACAAATTGCACAGAAAATGGTTGCTTGGATAAATTATTTAATTTGACTTCAATATACTTTGGTCTGGTGCTTGAAGTCGATGAGGCCGACATATCAAGCAGAGCGAGCTGACACCACATGCTGCAACAATTATTAGTTCCCATTCCAGCATTACGTATTACATTTTACAGATTTAGTCAGATTTAGAGGTTAATTAAACTGCAGACCTGGGAGGTTTAATAACAGAAAGATAAAGACAAACCATGTAATCAGACACAGAAATTGCACATCCCATTATAAAGGTGGACATCCTAACGGCTCCTACTTCCCATATTGCTCACGGATTCAAGTACAGCAGAGAAGAAGCAAAGACTCTTTATTCACCAACGCAGTCACGTTTTCATTAGTTGTTCATGATGCAAAAATGGCCAGTTACTACAGCATGTCCTTTTAAAACTCACATATCCCATCCTCCCTCCCCCCCCACACACACTGGTCAGTGAGGAAGCTACATGCTACTACAGGGGTGGCCAACTCCAGTCCTCAAGGGCCACCAACAGGTCAGGTTTTAAGGATATCCCTGCAGCAGCACAGGTGGCTCAATCAGTGGCTTAAATCAATGACTAAGCCACCTGTGCTGAAGCAGGGACATCCTGAAAACCTGACCTGTTGGTGGCCCTTGAGGACTGGCGTTAACCACTCCTGTTTTGTTACATTAAACACATTTCTCAGGTCTCAATCTCAAAATCTTAGAAACTGTTACTCACAGTGCTTGTGAGGTTACGGATGCGGGATTGAGACTGCCCTCCACAGAGTGCCACTCGCTCCAAATGAGTGACACTCGACCCGGCCTGTTATTGCAGTTTGAAGAATTGTGCACAGCCAAGTTAGAAGACAGGAATTTTGATATAGTTAAGTAACTGAGACTGAACGCCAACTGAGTGACAAGCAAAATAGGATTAGCAGGTGGGTGTGATGGTTAATTGCAGAGCAAGGTTTGGCATGCTTTTTCCTCAACCTTATTTGCATTAAGGCAGTCTGCCAAGATGGTGTAAACCTCCCCGAATTCTAATCGCACCTATTATTCATGCGTATCTATGACACAGGTCAGCAGGTCTCAGAACCACGGTTTTATGCAGTAACCAGACCCGTCTCTCATCTGGAGAGCTAACCTACGGCCCGGAAATTTTTAAGAAAAGTTCATGATCTTCCAATAAAACACAGCTGTGCTGCCTCAGGGAGCAGTTTATCATTAGATAGGAAAAGCAGTTTATGGGACTTTTTTTTAAGTTGTAGTCCTGCTTAATCAATGCAAAAAAAACCCCTACAAAACATCCCAACAACTTATTTTACAGCATGTTGTTATTTTGCAATCTTTATCATATGCACTTTTTTTTATAGATATATATATAAAAACCCTCTTTTCTGGAAAAAATACTGCTCAAATATCAAAATAGGCTGCTTGCGTTGTGATATCTGTGATATTTGTCATGGCCATTTTCAGCTGAAATTCTCTATGATTATTACTGTTTATTTGTAAAGCGCCAGCATATTCCGCAGCGCGGTACAATGGGGTACAGAGTCATGTACGTTACATAGACACGATAACCTACCAAATAAGGACAAACGCGCGCAAACAGGTACAGAAGGTAATGGAGCGCGGACTTCAAAATGGATAATGGACTCGATTGGTTCCTTCGGCAGATATAGAATATGGCCCAAATGTGCGTTTCAAGTTTGTGATGCTCTATGGTTTGTTGCGAAGTGGAATTTGGCTTTCCCTATACAACATTAATAGAGAAAAATCTTTATGACAAATTGGTTACAAAAGAATAAATCACCAGGAATCAATAGCAGTGACATGTTCAGGAGATACACTGCACCTGTGGGAGGTCTCTATACTGTAGTGCCGACGAGTATTCTAAAACAAATGTGGGGCAATCACCAACAAGACCCAGAAACATCATGGGTACATGCTGGGTACATGCTGCAACATTTCCCTGACATTTCTGCAGACAGACGAATGGCCCATCGGATTAAAAGCGGGGGTCCCTGGCAGTCCCATTCAAACTGAATGGGACTGCCAGGGACCCCTGCTGTGTTAATCCTATGGGCCATTAGTCTCTGCAGAAATGTCGCTGATATGTTTGCAGCATGTACCCAGCAAGTACCTGGATCTTGTTGATGATAGCCCCAGATTTTCCAAGTCAAGTTTAAGGCAAGTTTTAGAATACCCGTCGGTGCATCTGTACTTCATCCCAGTGTTACATCCTCTGCACAAGTTACACAAAGATATAGAACCAAATACAGATTACACATTGTTTGGTGCCAAACGTTTCTCTTCATTTCAGTCTTTACGATTACTCAGGATTGATCTCAATCTTACTAATAAGATACCAGATAATTAGCAAATAGCTAATAAAAGTTTCTACGGGAGCCAAGATGTTTACTTTGTTATTCCTATCCAACATATCCACTAAATGCAATGTTCCTGGCCCCATTTAGCAACCTATATCACATTTGCAATACAGCATAAGCCCTGTGTGTGTTACAGCTTAGGGTTAGCGATGTAGCAAACATTTGCACACATTCACAAACATGGTGAGTATGGGACATTCCCGCACTGTGAACATGTCAACATTTCCCAGAAAATGGCAAACGTCACTTTTGCTTGAAGGATCAAAATGTACTCTGGGAAATCACCCCCTTTCCAGGGACTATAAACAGTTAAAAAGCGACAGTCCCATGCAGGTATAAAATAAATAAAACACATAACATTGAAGTACTAAGTACAATTAAAAACATACAACACCATGTTTTTTTCTTTTCAATCATCATTAGAAGAAATGCTACAATATGTATTACTCAAGCTTTTAGCTCCATGACATGTATGGGGAAGATGGTAGCCATGTATGGGGAAGATGGAAGCCATGTATGGGGAAGATGGAAGCCATGTATGGGGAAGATGGAAGCCATGTATGGGGAAGATGGTAGACATGTATGGGGAAGATGGAAGCCATGTATGGGGAAGAGGGTAGACATGTATGGGGAAGATGGAAGCCATGTATGGGGAAGAGGGTAGACATGTATGGGGAAGAGGGTAGACATGTATGGGGAAGATGGAAGCCATGTATGGGGAAGATGGTAGACATGTATGGGGAAGATGGTAGACATGTATGGGGAAGATGGAAGCCATGTATGGGGAAGATGGTAGACATTTATGGGGAAGATGGTAGACATGTATGGGGAAGATGGTAGACATGTATGGGGAAGATGGTAGACATGTATGGGGAAGATGGTAGACATGTATGGGGAAGATGGAAGCCATGTATGGGGAGATGGTAGCCATGTTAATTTCAGTCAAAAGTATATGATCTCCGTCCGGATAGAAAAAATCCTAAACTAAAAGGAAAATATTACATTAGTAAGCACAATGAGCTCTGCTACAAGGCTGCACTAACAACAACAACAATATACAGAAGAATCCTGGACTGCACTTTTAAGAGATGTCAAATGTGGGTTTCTAGCAACATTTTTCTGAGAGGCACTGCTGCTGGAGGATGTGATGGTGACATATGTGACAAGGTGAAAAGGAAAGTACATTTCTAAAACAGGAGTGGCCAAATCCAGTCCTAAGGGCCACCAACTGGTCAGGTTTTAAGGAAATTCCGGTTTCTGCACAGGTGGCTCAATCAGTGGCTCAGTAAATAAATGAGCCCCTGCTTGAGCTACCTGTGCTGAAGCAGGGATATCCTTAAAACCTGACCTGTTGGTGGCCCTTCAGGACTGGAGTTGACCACACCTGTTCTAAAATAATACGGAATTGGATGAATTTGAATGGGCTTTAATGTATAGCAGTCTATCAAGACCAAAAGGAAATAAGCTTTTTTTTGGGTCCCAATTTCCATGGCAGCTTTAACACGTAGGATTTTTTACACTATGTATAAGGAACGACTTTAGAAACAGGAGTTAGATATGTGGATTCTTGTCACTTTTCTACCCTCCCTTAACCTCACTATGTCTGGTTTGCGATCTTATCTAAAACCTGTTTCATTGCTTCAGTTATCAAGTGCAAACCCATTCGGCTAAAGAATCATTCATCCTGCTGTATCCAACAACTGATAAATTGGTTACTATTGCCCTCTGCCTACGTACTAATAAACCAATGTTAAGATTTCTAATGTTTTTCAGGTAACAGTGAGTAATATTTTAACTGCATGTCAAATATTCTGAGAGAAGAGGAATATTATTACAGTGGTAATGGCACGGTGTCTGAAGTTGGTGAACACAGCTGGAATCTCAGTGTTCCCTCCTTGCAAACTTGGCTTGGTCACAGTCTTTCTGTGCCTACAGCACCAACGAACGTTCAACTGTAAATAAATAAACACCTTACCACTGTTATTACTATAATTTGCTTCCCCGGGAAAATTCAATAACCCTTGTAGTAAAAAAAAAAGATTCAATCCCCCGTAAAGTGACAATTTTACTTATTTGTGCCTTGTGAAAAATGTATGTGTTTTATTTACAACATGACCTGTTAATTCCAACTTGAAAGACCCATTTTAAAACACACCTCTTTAATGAAGCATATGGGAAGCTCCGTGGCTGATACTATAAACCTTATACATCAACCTTAGCCCCTTGCAGACGCACTTACCAAAACACTGTCTCTGTAAGTTCTCCCTACTTACCACTTAGATTGTAAGCTCTTTGGAGCAGGGACTCCCTTTCCTAATGTAACTTATGTCTGCAGCGTTTATTCTGTGATGTGCTATGTACATAGATGGTGCTATATAAATAAAGATATGCATACACACATACAAGTAATAAAGGGACGTCAGACACGAAACGCATAAGGGTGCGTCTTGGAACTGCTCTCCCCTGATAACTTGCCAGGTGGCTTATTCAATCCGTGCTTCAGCACAGGCGGCTCAATCAGTGGCTCAGTCTTCAACTGACCCACTGATTGAGCCGCCCGGTGCTGAGGCAGGGATATCCTGAAAACCTGACCTGTTGGTGGCCCTGCAGGGCTGGAGTTGCCCGCCCCTGATCTAGCGCATCCAGTAAAGGAGGCATTGCCTTCCTCGGCAGATGTATTGCTGCTCAAACAGCTTCTAATTGTGTTAAAACTCCAGGGTGAGTCATTGTTTTTATGTGAAAATAATACTAACAAGAAAATTAAAAAAAAATAATGCCATTTATAAGAATAAAAAAAATCATTCACCGATATAATTAGAGCGGAATGGTTCCAATTACTTGAGCTATGTACATAAAGTTTAACTGCACAATTAAGCGCTTAGGACTGAAACCACTGCGTTTAATTCAGTGTGTAAACTTTTAGGCACAAATGCGGAATAAAACAAATCTGTCCAAGGCAATGTTTAGGCCTCAAAATACAGATTCCCCTTCAGCAGCTAAGGAGTTAAAGATTCTTCTCACCTAAAAGAGTAGCAATCTGAGACTTCACCCATGTAACTAAATCTGGGTGTTATTCTTCATAGGATATAAACTGGTTAGCGCCCTTCAAAATGTTTCTGTAAAATATGCCATTACTTTCTCTCTTTTTATTGTGCTCATCTATACAGGTAGGTGGTAAATATTGAACATTTTTGACTCTTGAAAAAAATGAATGTAAAATAGAAAACGTCACCAAAAAAATCAGCAAATGTGAATGTCTAACGCCGCAATCTCATTTGCCACTCATTTCCCCAGAGTTCTTGGGGACAATTGCAAAATGTTAAGGTTTAAAGCAGAGACTGTGAAACTTATTGATATCAACAAAATCTACTACATATATTTCAGAATGTTTGTCTGTGTGTCACTACGCTCGCCCAAACTATAAGACGTAGAACAACCAAATATGTATCAAAATCAGTGTTGCCACCACTCCGGGTTTTACCCGGAGACTATGGGTTTTGGCTACAGGCTTACCTAGTAAACCTCCAAGTGGTGGCAACTTTGTGCGTGTGGTGATGGTGGCAGCAGCAATGTCTCCCGGCATCTTCTCCTTGAAAATACTGGCAATTTGGCTGTGCGGCATCAAATAGCGCCGCGTTGCCATACCAACAGGAAAGCCACGTGACGTCCGTTGCCATGCCGAGACGCTACGCGGTGTTACGACGTCATGCAGTGCCACGTTGTCATGGCAATTTGACGCCGCTCAGCCATATTGAAGTAAGTTGCAGGGGGAAGATGCCGGGAGGACGCCAGAGGTAAGTGCTTTATTAATAAAAAAAAAAACATCTCTGGGTTAGCCTTCAGTCGAAGGTGGCAAATCTGATCAAAATAAGGGGGGTAACTGTCATAGTTTGGATCCTATTGAACACTCCAAGGGCAGAAGGGGGGCACTGCTAGGGACATTAGCGTTATTACAATTTCTCAAGCATGTCAGCCATCTGGTAGGCTAAATATCTGGCACATGACCAGCTGCGGATTTGAAGATTCGCCACCTCTAGGCACTTACCTGTGGCGTCCACCTCCTTGCTGCCGCCCTTCTTCTCCTTCCGAATGAACGTAATGTCACACGGTGTCGTGTTGCAATGGCTACGAAACGCTGTGTGACTTCCCATTAGTGATGTCCGTGGCGTCATTTTGACGCTCCGATTCGGAAGGAGGAGGGCGGAAGCAAGGAGGCGGTCGCCACAGGTATGTGCCTTCCCATTAGTCCCGAGTGTGGGGCATCTGTATATGGGGGCGGACATTTTTGCCACCCCACAATTTAGCTGCCCTAGGCCCGGGCCTATCGGGAAATCCGCCACTGTATGTGACATTATATATATATATATATATATATATACTGGTGACACAGAAAGCAGACGAAGACAGAGGAAGTCAGTTGGCACGTGAGGAGAACGTAATAATGCTGGAGACGAGGCGGGAAGAATTGGGGACATCATAAGGTAAACATACAGATACCCAACAAGCTCTGAGAAACCTCAAACATTACCACATAATATATATATATATATATATATATATATATATAAAAAGGAAAAGAGAGGAGAGAGCGCACGCCCATAGCGTATAAAAGTATATTTAATGAAGGGGAGGGGGGAGGGAGGGGTAAAAAACGCACTTACAAGAAGTACAATAAAATCAAGCATATGTGATAATAATCACCACCATCCGGTCTAACTGCAAGCTCTTGGGGCAGTCCCAGGCTCCGTTGGTGAAGGAGCAGCGTCTCAGCAGATTCCAGGACTGATGTAAGTCATCCGGTCAAAATGCAGACTTTGGGGGCATTCCCAGGCTCCGTTGGCCAATGAGCAGCGTACCAGCAGTGTCCCAGGGCTGGTGTGCTGTAAATAGTCCCAGACAAAAGGAGGGAGCGTCGTGACGTCAGACGCACTGACATTCAAGTCTACATCCAGCGCAGGAGTGGATTGATCCTAGCGCTAGTGCTGCAGGCACTATCCATACAGAACTTTTGTCTGGGACTATTTACAGCACACCAGCCCTGGGACACTGCTGGTACGCTGCTCATTGGCCAACGGAGCCTGGGAATGCCCCCAAAGTCTGCATTTTGACCGGATGACTTACATCAGTCCTGGAATCTGCTGAGACGCTGCTCCTTCACCAACGGAGCCTGGGACTGCCCCAAGAGCTTGCAGTTAGACCGGATGGTGGTGATTATTATCACATATGCTTGATTTTATTGTACTTCTTGTAAGTGCGTTTTTTACCCCTCCCTCCCCCCTCCCCTTCATTAAATATACTTTTATACGCTATGGGCGTGCGCTCTCTCCTCTCTTTTCCTTTTTAGATATCCTGTGGACGTGGTAGATCCACATTGAGAGCTGCCGGAGACCCTACATACCAGCACCCATATTCATCATCGGAACTATCTGAGGACTGGTTTATCCTTTCAATTGCTTTTTTTCCATGTGTATATGTTTTATGTTTGTAATGGGCCTATCTTATGGTTATAGGTCTGTATACCTACACATTATTGTTTAGATCATTAGGTTATACAATAGATATATTTTTACTTAGACATACATAGTTTATATGTTCCTGTAAGGCGCAGCTTTTTTCCTTCTGTTTTTTATATATATATATATATATATATATGTGTGTCAAAAGGAGTGCTAGTGGGCGTGGCTAAATGTATATAAGGTTTAAGCTCGCCCCTCCCCACTTTCCAAGTTGGCAGGTCAGTTTCATTTTGCTGGGTTACGACAGATCCAATGCTGATCATTCTTCCAGTAATTATACAGGTAAATAAGAATTGTAACTCAGGGAGTGTTAGGACCTGCTACAGTCATGCCTTGAAGTGGCAGCAGGCTTAAAACGCTTTGGCCAAAGGGTTGAACTGAATGACCGTTTTTCAAGAGAATATATACTTATTTCACTGTGTATTTTTGTCACATTGGAAGTAGCTTTGGGCATCTTTGTTTGTTTTTTGTTGTAGACTTCATAAGGTATAAAAGAAAAGTGATGGGAGGGAAAGAGATGGAGGGAGGGAGAGACAGAGAGAGAGGGAGGGAGGGAGAGGAAGAGAGAGATGGAGGGAGAGAGAGAGGGAGGGAGGGAGAGGAAGAGAGAGAAGGAGGGAGGAAGAGAGAGAGAAGGGGAGTAGGGGAGTAGGGGAAGGGGGGGGGAGAGAGAAGGGAGGAAAGGGAAGGGAGAGAAGGGAGGAAAGGGAAGGGAGAGATGGAAGCAAATATCTCAGGAAACGGTGGGGTTCCCGGGGGGTTGGTGGACCACATGGGTATATTTTTTGGTCTGCTCAGTGGGTATTACCCCTCGTGCACCGCTAAATTAATCTATTATTCAGATGGGTGTGCAGCAGAGTAATGATCTGCAGAGCTCACGAGCAGACTGCTGAATAACACAACTTCCCCATACACAAATGTTTGAGATATTTAAATCAAGCAGCATGAAAGCACAGTATTTTTATGATAAAGTCATTTTGAAAATAACTCACTTTTATACACAAATATAATCTTGAGCTGGCCTTATAAAAATAGCACAACGCTTCCTGTGTTCTTTTTACTATTTTATAAAAAATACAATCGTCTGATGCAGTGTTTTGGTTCCACCATCATAAAATCTCAGTTTTCAGCTAGATTAACTGAAATGTGGAAAGTTCTATGTTGTAGTTAAGGGGCCAACGTCTCTAGCTTCTGAAAAAGTGTACCTTAAATGTTTATTATTCTTTCTGCATGCATGTGCCAAGTTTCTTACATCTGACACACATCTGTTAGACATAGAGGTTCAAGTCACCTCCGATCTGATCGCTTGCTTTGATTCTGTGGATAGTAATGCTTCCAATTCAGAAACTGATAAATCCATTACAATGCGTGCATCTTGTTTTTCCATTTAATTGCAAATTTCTCCATCTAACCATTTCAAAATCACTGGCTGAGGATGCAACAACGGGAGACAGTTTGGACAGACGGAAACTACTGTTCAATGTGCTTCTTTATAAGTAAATGGCGAGTTTGCATGAAAATGGCCATCACATTTCAGTGAACACACCCTTTACAGCTAATTTAACACAATGTTTGGGCTGGATACAGAGGCCAAGCAAATTGCATTTAATATTATTAACCAAGTCTTTAGTGTTACCCAGTTTTCAAAGCCTGAACTGTCTTGTATGGGACTTGAGTTATGCTCAATACACAAAGTCCCATTCAATTGTAGGGAAAGCTGGGTTAACCTCTTCTTTGACGTCGTCCTCTCTCTTCTTTGTGGTGTAAAAGAATAGATCAATTATTCAACAGAGAAATATATTTTAGAGCAACAATGTTTCTTGTCTAAAAGACCAGTTGGAAAGTCATATCCTTGACAAGCAGATGTAAAGAAGCAAATATGCAATGAACTAAAAAAGGACATATATTACTCCAGCTCATATTCTTACTAATACTTTTTTTGGCTGGTTTTATCATCTCTGAATCCCATTGTTAAACAGAGTTTCTTACAAGGATGAAAACACCTGGTGCTTAAGGCAATCATCCTTGAATGAGATTTACCTTCTTACTGAACTCAGACCGCAGGCTGTCTGCCTTCCATCAATTAAGAGCCGATACTATCCGCTCTGTTATTTCTTCCTAAGAGTAATGAATTTGCACTACTCAACAGATTCACATCAATGGATGATCTCATTCACGCGATGTTCATGCCCATCAGCTGCTTTGGGAAGTTGCAGAACGTTAAGTATCACAGTGATGTGGTAAAGAATTTGGTAGCAAGAAAGCACGATTCTACTGTGAAACGGACGGTATTGTATTGTATTGTATGTCTTTATTTATATAGCGCCATTAATGTACATAGCGCTTCACAGCAGTAATATACGTGGTAATCAAATAAATAACAGATAATATAAATAACAGATCATGGGAATAAGTGCTTTAGACATTAAGGAAGAGGAGTCCCTGCCCCGAGGAGCATACAGTCTAATTGGTAGGTAGGGAGAACGTACAGAGACAGTAGGAGGGAGTTCTGGTAAGTGCGTCTACAGGGGGCCAAGCTTTATGTATCATGTGTTCAGAATATCCACAGTGCTATTCATATGCTTCTTTATGCAAGTGTGTCTTAAGTTGGGTCTTAAAGGTGGATAGAGAGGGTGCTAGTCGGGTACGGAGGGGAAGGGAATTCCAGAGGTGTGGGGCAGTCAGTGAAAAAGGTTTAAGGCGGGATAGGGCTTTAGATACAAAGGGGGTAGAAAGAAGACATCCTTGAGAAGAACGCAAGAGTCTGGATGGTGCATAACGAGAGATTAGGGCTGAGATGTAAGGAGGGGCAGAAGAGTGTAAAGCTTTAAAAGTGAGGAGAAGAATGGAGTGTGAGATGCGGGATTTGATCGGAAGCCAGGAGAGGGATTTCATGAGGGGAGATGCTGAGACAGATCTCGGAAAGAGTAGAGTGTTTCTGGCAGCAGCGTTTAGGATAGATTGTAGGGGAGACAGGTGAGAGGCAGGAAGGCCGGACAGCAGGAGGTTACAGTAATCAAGACGGGAGAGAATGAGGGCCTGAGTCAGAGTTTTAGCAGTCGAGCAACAGAGGAAAGGGCGTATCTTTGTTATATTGCGGAGGAAAAAGCGACAGGTTTAAGAAATGTTTTGAATGTGAGGGGCGAATGTGAGAGAGGAGTCGAGTGTGACCCCGAGGCAGCATGCTTGGGCTACTGGGTGAATGATCGTAGTTCCAACAGTAATGTGGAATGAGGCAGTAGGGCCAGGTTTGGGAGGAAGTATGAGGAGCTCTGTTTTAGCCATGTTGAGTTTAAGGCGGCGGAGGGCCATCCAGGATGATATAGCAGAGAGACATTCAGAAACTTTGGTTTGTACAGCAGGTGTAAGGTCGGGTGTTGAAAAGTATATTTGTGTGTCGTCAGCATAGAGGTGATAATTAAACTCAAAAGATGTTATTAGGTCACCTAGAGAGAGTGTCTACAGAGAAAAGAGAAGAGGTCCCAGGACAGAGCCCTGGGGTACCCCCACAGAGGGATCAATAGAGGAGGAGGAGGTGTTAGCAGAAGAGACACTGAAAGTACGAGGGGAGAGGTAGGATGAGATCCAGGATAGAGCTTTGTTCCGAATACCAAGAGTATGGAGAATGTGAAGGAGAGGAGGGTGGTCCACGGTGTGAAATGCTGCAGAGAGGTCGACTAATATGAGCAGAGTGTAATGATCTCTGTCTTTGGCAGCATGGAGGTCATCAGGTATTTTAGTGAGGGCTGTTTCCGTGGAGTGAGCAGTGCGAAAGCCAGATTGTAGAGGGTCTAGGAGAGAATAGGTGTTGAGAAAATGGAGCAAGCGAGAGAATACAAGACGTTCAAGGAGTTTAGAGGCAAAAGGCAGGAGGGAGACAGGTCGATAGTTAGAAAGACAGGTAGGGTCAAGCTTGCTGTTTTTGAGTAATGGTATGACTGTTGCATGTTTGAAAGAGGATGGAAAGGTTCCAGAGCAGAGGGAGGAGTTAAAAATGTGTGTGAGCGTAGGGATTATAGTAGGAGCAAGAGGTTTTAGGAGATGGGAGGGAATGGGGTCAAGAGGGCAAGTGGTAGAGGGAGAAGAGGCGATCAACAGCGACACATCCTCCTCTGAGACAGTGGAAAAAGAGTCAAGGAAGGCAGGAGGAGAGTTAGGAACAGGTGTAGGATGGGAGGAAGAAACAGAGGGGATGTTCTGACGTATGGATTCCACCTTTTCCTTAAAATAGTCAGCAAAGTCCTGAGCGGAGATGGAGGAAGGAGAGGCAGCTGAGGGTGGTTTGAGTAGAGTATCAAAGACAGAGAACAGTCGGCGTGGGTTAGACGTTTGCATGTTGATTAGTGTAGAAAAAGAAGGAAAAAAGCAGCGCATTGCCAGGGAGTCAAATGGTTACAAAAGTATATAAATTTATTCAACAAATGAACATCACCCAAGGGGGTTGTGTAACCTCTTACGCGTTTCGGACCTAATGTCCTTTAACAAGGAGTATACTCCAAAACGCGTAGGAGGTTGCACAACCACCTTGGGTGATGTTCATTTGTTAAATAAATGTATATACTTTTTTTAACCACATGGCTCCCTGGCAATGTGCTGCTTTTCTTCTTCTTTTTCTACTGGATTTCTACATCTGTGGCTGTACACGCCACAACAGACTAATGGAGGCTAAGGAGTGGGCAAGATTTATTCTACATATGGTTATCTGAAGAGTTTGCCTTTACTCCAGTATTAATTTAATTTTTCTCCAATTAATTAACTTCAGGTTGATTTATCATCACCTGGATTGTTCACTTCAGGAGATACTTTATTATTACCTTACTGGTAATCCACTCAAGATACAGGACTTTACCCACTCCATACTAGAGTCATATTCCAAAGTTTGAATTATTACAATTATTGATACAAGACTGTATGTATTCCGAATTCATTGGAGCACCCACTTTGCTATATATATATATATATATATATATATATATATATATATATATATATATATATATATATACTGAGTTAAGTTATGGTGAGTAAAAAAAGTGACAAAAACCCTCCACAGCAAAGCAAATATGCAAATGTAAATACAACTGTATGCTCATCTGCATGTCTTAGGCAGGTCTGCAACCCCACCTTTCACCATTATCACCCAGCACACAGCACTTCCACTGCAGCAAGGAATTCTGGGAAATGACATGCAAATGAGCACACATACATCAAAAAAGAGAGAAAAAAGCGCACTCCCCTAGTGCATTATCTTATGATGCAGATGAAATAAAATTTATTTAAATAAATGTAAGGTAGATAATACACCCTTACAAGGCATAAAGAGTAAAATTCACGTAAAGGTAGCTTTACACACAGACTCCTGGTACAGATCAGCTGAGATGGATGGGGGAGACCTTTATGTATACCCACTGAAAGCCAGTTGCCTTTAGACCTGCTGCTGGAACGCTCACACACAGCAGAAACGACCGCAGACAGAGTCACAGTGAAAGCAGGCACAGTGGGAGATGGTAACGATCTCACCTCTTGCAGCTGATCAACACGAGGTGCCAGAGGCAATCTCAGTATACAGGAGTCCCTTAGTTAGCAGCGGAACACCACGTACACTACGTGCTTGCGCGATGACGTCACAGTTCTACGCGTTTTGTCAGCGCTTGCCAACTTCGTTAGGGCCGTATTATCTACCTTACATTTATTTAAATACATTTTATTTCATCTGCATCATAAGATAATGCACTAGGGGAGTGCGCTTTTTTCTCTTTTTTTCTATACAGTACTGGTTTGGGAGTGATTCTCCCGTGGATGAGCAGCCCCCCTCCTACAATTGTATTGGATCTGGCTATTGGGAATCTTTCCTCTTTGTTTTTCTAATGAATACCCTTTTTCACTGGACTTGTGTTTGATGGACAGAACTCTGGGATTTGCACTTGGTACTTAGAGATAAATGTATTAGTGCATGACCTGTATGTGTTAGCGCTGCTTTGTTTTTGTATATATATATATATATATATATATATATATATATATATATATATATATATACAGTGGTTGACAAATCACCAAAAAATCTACTCGCCACACAAAAAAATCTACTCGCCACCTAGTACCAAACGTGTGCTGCTTGGGCCCATATTTACTCGCCCGGGGGTTAAATCCACTCGCCCGGGGCGAGCAAATGTATAGGTTTGTCGAACACTGTATATATATATATATATACAGTGGTCGACAAATCACCAAAAAATCTACTCGCCCAACAAAAAAATCTACTCGCCACCTAGTACCAAACGTGTGATGCTTGGGCCAATAGGAGCTCGCCACGATGTTAAATCCACTCGCCCGGGGCATGCAAATGTATAGGTTTGTCGAACACTGTATATATATAATATATATATATATATATAATATATTATATATATATATATATATATACACATACTGTGAAAAGGACGCCTAGCTCCAAGCATTCGGAAGATTTTTTCGTAAAAAATGTTGCATTAAAACAGCATTTTATTCTCAGTAACTCTCACAAAAAAACTAACACACTGCCATGTATTTGGACACGGAGTATGTTTATTAAAATACCTCATCACTTCTCAAACATCCTGCTGGCATTCACTACAACCTTGCTCTGGCCATTTTAGGTCACTTGCTAAAGCCAGTGTATTTTTTCCTTTTGGGTTACTGCCCACACTGTTTAATATCCAATTTTACCCACCATACCGTTATTGCATCCGGTTGGTTCACACTCCGTTCGCTGTTCTCTCTGACACGCACTGACTGAATCTTTCACGGCTTCTCTTCCTTAAAATGTACAATAATTGTACAATCATTTGTCACCTGTCAGCCTGAGTGATTTGTAATCTTGAGCACAGAAATACGAAGGCTTTCAAAATTCCGCAAAAAGGCCATCTGCTTAGTTTTATCACATTCATTGTAATCCTTCCCATGAAATGTTTCAACCCTCTACGGCATGAAACACTAATATTAAAGTCAAACATTCAACAAACCTTAATGACTGCTTACAAGTAACATCCTTCATTTTATAAATGTACCCTCTAAGAATATTATGTGTAACGAAGCAGTAGGCAGAATGATTCATACGTAGAAAATACATTCGAGAGGAGGGGGGCACAATGATTGAATAAGTAACCACAAAATCAGAACAAAAATGACACATCTTGCACGATTTTTTTTGTCATTGCTTAGTATGATTAATGAGCTAAAGATGTCAAAGTGCAGAACAATGACTCTTTTGTACAGTATTAAAGTAGATGGGATCCTGAAACCAATATACATATTGAAGGCATTTAAGTATTAAACACCATAACAACATTAACACATACACAAAGCCATAGCTCCTTTACTTCTGTATCAAGGGGCTAAATGAGCTAGAACAGCGGGAGCCAACTCCAGTCCTCAAGGGCCACCAACACGTCAGGTATTTAGGATATACCTGCTTCAGCACAGGTGGTGCACTCTTCGACTGATTGAGCAACCAGTGCTGAAGCAGGGATATCCTGAAAACCTGACCTGTTGGTATCCTTTGACAACTGGAGATGGCCACCCCCCCTGAACTAGAACCCCAAATGACTAAAGCATTTTTATAATAGTTTGGCACGCCCATTAATCCAGGATTTTCCAACCAATGCAGAAGTAAAAGATTAGCAAACAAACAACAGAAACCTGATGTGCCCTGAACTTAAACAGTGATCCATTCAGAGGTAGCTCACTCCACGGGACGGTAAAGTAGATATACTCCTGTGGTGCAGCTGGTTCCAAATACATGTCATTGTATGTTTACAGATGATGTGCAATACTATAATGCTGAAGCAGGTGTGGCACCACAGCGGTTAAGGTGTTGGCCTGAATAATATAGGCTGTGGGTTCTGTTTTCGTCTCGTGCACTTACACTCTCTGGCCCCTGTTCAATATGCTTTATAACCGTCTTCTAACTTGCACAGGAGGCTTCCAGCCCCACTCTTTCAGGGATTAAATACTAGTATTGTTTTAATGCATAGCAGAAGCAGGCTGACGAGAAATTGCTGAGTAAGTGGGATCGTCTGTAAACCGCACTTCTTCCCGTTTTATTTCTCACACATGACAAGACAAATTTTGACTTTCAATTGTTGTTCTCATAGAAGTGAGTTTAGCCCATGAAAACAAGTAAAATCACGTGGTGGAGTCGGGCCTAGACAATGCAGCTAGCTACAAGTTATTTGTTTGATGAGACACTTTTTGGTACAATTCTACAGAATAGGATGCGTTTGTTTGCTTGGATGTAAACCGTTTACTAATGTAATTGACTTTAAACATTTTTTGCGGACCCTTAAAAACAATTCTAGTCGCTGTGTTGGTATTAAAGAAGTGTAGATTAGTTGCAATGTATGATACTTTTTAATGGACATAGATGAGAGTTTTTCAATGATAACATTGCAGTGTACAGAACAGCCTTTCATAACCTGATGTCTCTATGGAAAACTCGTGTGGGTCCAAGAAAAGGCAGTGTTTTCATTATCTCTGTGAATGTAAAATAAAAAAAAACATATTAATCCTAAAATAAAAATAAGATGACTCCTCCAGTTCTTATAGATCCAAGACTGTGTTGGAGGGGCAACGGGTAGGCCCATTCAGCACTGAATGGGGAAACTAGGAAAGTGTAAAATCAAAATCGAATTCAGCCAGGTTTGGCAAAAAGTTGGAGCTCTACATATGCAAGTCTTTATGCAGAAACAAAATGGCGCCAGAATGAGTCAAACGGAAAATCACAGTACTTTGTGAGATTGTTTCTGTTGATAAATGAAGTGCAGTTTTTTGCACCAGTGTTCACACTATTTGCAGCAGGAAGACTGATGTCACCCCCTTGTTCCTCATCATTAAAACCTGCTTAGGAATGACAAAGTCTTGATAAACTTAGTCGCAGAGCGTTTGGTGTCTGAAGCAACAATGCTACATTTAATACAAGAATAATCCTCAGGGACCTATAATACTTCGGTGCCAGCTTTTTTCAATTAACTGACCACAGCGAGCAAACAACTATTACGTTGGTGACTGTGTGGGATACAAAGATATGCTGTGTCTGCACTGGTAAACCACAACATATTTCTAAGAAAATGAAGAGAAAAAAAAAGAGAAGCCTCGAAGACAATGAGGTTATTCCATAGTAATGATGTTTTTTTAATTTTTGCAACAGTTTCTTTTCAAGACGTCTTGTGATTAATGGTATATGATGTAAACAGTAAAAACTACACAGGACAGTATGGCTTAGGGAACATTAGGTTACATATTTCATGTATGTGGCTGGTGCTTTTGGCAGGACGGCATAACAACACATCACAGATTTTCCACAGGATTTAGTTACAGGGCTAATAAACTATAGCACAATTACTCAGAGCATAATGTGTCATGGCATAATGGTCAGTGAATCAAGTCACATTGTAATCTGTGTTTCAATTGTACTGTAACACCTCAACCTAAGCACCTAAAACGCTGATCTGGCAGTGAATAATAACAGTGCTTCCAAGACAGTGGCACTGATGCATAAGGGTTCCGAAACAAAATTCACCAGCTGGTGAGATAGTCAGGAACGTTCATGTATGTTCTAAATAACAGGGGTCCTACCGATACCGTTACAGGGAACTGCGCTACTTTGTAAACAGGGTAACAGTCATTGCAATGACTCCAGTGGGATGAGAATGCAAGGATGCGACTCTCGGTACTTAAACTAAACTCCCTCACTTCATGGCAATACGTTGGCAGACAATTACTTTAAAAGAGAATGTACTTGTAATCAAACCCAAGACAGCTAAAAATGTAAATCATGAGACCCAAGCAAAAACATGATTGCCGTAATATTATTTAGGAAAAGGACATGTTGCAGCCAGTGTGGCATTCCAGCAGATTACCATTCACAGTCCCAATTAGCAACTCCTTAGAAAGGCGTTAGACAATGCATACATTATAGTGGGGGTGGATTAATTAAATTCTGTCTCTAGATGCATCACTTTCTAATTTTTCTTAGAGTCAACAACACCTTCCAGGTGTGAGGTGGCTTAAATGTCTCTGGCTCAAGCTCTGAACTTGATTAACAAGTTTCTTACATTTGAAGTAGACGCATGCAAACAAATGAAACTGTAGTGTGTGTCAAGCTGCACTTTCCAGCGCTGCTTACATGGCCCCTATTAAGTTTTACCCGGTGCTGAATATTTCTGATGTTTCTCGAGGAGGAAACAGACAGGAAGGCCAGGCATGTTTACAAAGGAATCTGCCAAGACTGAATGAGTTTTATGATCGCTCCCAAAGGAGAAAAACAGGTGTTTTAAAACAGTCCAGAAAATGATTTATCCGCTAGAGACTATATTACAAGTAAATAATATTACATGTCATCTGCACTAATATTGGCAAATCCTCCTCATGTGGAGGAAATTAATCTGCACATCTTCTGAAATGGAAATGGCTGTGATTTATCCAAGTCCCAATTGTACTTATTCTATCTGGGCAAAATGTGTTCTTAACCGCTTTAACGCAAGGGGAACCTGAAATATGTCGTACAGCAACATATTGCAAGACTTTCTTGCAGAAAAAGGGGTTAAAGAATATAAACAGATGTATGTTGTACAGAAAAACTTACAATAAAATATTCCTATATGGCCCTATTTTCTTACTGCAATGATAAAGAACACTTATGAGCATGTGCACGGGTCGGAGATAGACCCACAATCGTGCCTTGCCCCATAATCGCACAGCATACTGTGCTTTCACTGCAGCAAAGGATTCTGGGTAGTGACATGCAAATGAGTATGCATCACTTAATTAAATGTAACAGTATCGCAAATGCGCTTTTAAATGTATGCATATCAAGAATTAATGGCTAATTACATCTTCACATGTTACTCATTAAACTCCAATTCCAGGCAATACCGGGCTACCGCCAAAAAATATCACCAGTTTTTATCACCTACCTCAGGCTGGTGTTAGGGTGTATATATAATGACCACTATAGACAAAGGCAAGATAAGAGCAGACAACCTAATGTAGAATGAATGATCCCTTAATAACCAAAGTGGCCAGATAGTCGTGGCTTACCCATGACTAGTTGATCACTTGGGTACTAAAGGCGTAGCATATGCACATAGAGGTCATGCTTCATGCGTCCTATTTGTACGGTGTTTATGCCGTTAACCCCTTTGGTGCCGGAAAGTATTCCTTTGCAATAATTAGTAGCCTCAGGCATCAAATGGGTTAATTCATTTTCTAAATGAGAGAAAAGAGGCAGAAATAGTTTAAAATAACTATATTTTGCATGAAAAAAAATGGATAGGCCTTTCGGTCCCTTATGGCAGCGGTGCGCAAAGGGGGCGCTGTATTTTCGGGGGGAGGGGGGGCGGCAGTTAGAGGTCCCACGCTCTCCCCCCAGGCATTTAAATGAAATGACCTCGCAAGGTCTCTATAATACACCTCCCTTCCAGCGACGCGTCGTCATGGTAACCCACGTGACATCACATTACCATGAGGGGAGGGGGGAGGGTGTCGCGAAGCGCAAAGGCGAGCAGGCAGGGGTGCGCATGGGGCAAAGTTTGCACACCCCTACCTTATTACATATAATAGCTTACTTAGCACAACATTCATTGATTCCTTACATTAATGAGCATATAGCTTCTTTAGTTGAGAATCAACCTGCTTATAAATTGTGGCGGAGACAAGGTAAGTGGGGGTGTGGGGGGCTATGGCGCAGGGGAGAAAGTTTGCACACCCCTGCCTTATGGCATCCTTCTTCAGGGATAAAGTGAGAAGCCAAAAACATTTATATTGTATGTTGTACTTATCACTTGAACCCAGAGGTTCTCACCTCCAGTTCCCAGGATACCCCAACAGGTCAGGTTTTCAGGATATCCCTGCTTCAGCACAGGTGGTGCAGTCAATGACTGAGTCACTGAAGTAGGGTTATACAGAAAACCTGACTTGTAGGGGGGTCTTGAGGACTGGAGTTGAGAACCCCTGTTATATAGGATGCAGAGAACAGGCTTCACATTTTCTATCCTGGTAACAAAAAAACAGTTAAATGAGGAAATGTATTACTGTATGTTGTCGGAATAAGAGCAGGTATTTCATGAATGCATTCCATTTTAAGTAAAAAAATAATATATAACATTATGCTTTTAGCCACCATGGATCCGGATAATTTCAGATGTCGTTGGCTCATAATTTACTGTTGAAAGGCTAGTAAAATAGACCCAGACTAAGAACAGTGACCTACGGTTGTCTTTGTGAATAAATGGATACAAATTCTCCATTTGCCAGCAAGGTGATGATAAGCAAGTTAAGCCAAACATGTAATTCTTCCTGATAACGCATTCATTTAAATAATAATGTTTAGCGAAGAATGTCTCTATGCATTCCAACACATTGCAAACAATGGCATGTCTTCAATAAGAGAAACCCTATTTTTTCCTGTTTATTTGCGATTATAGAATAATAGCTAGCTATTTATTGGCTCAATATGGAATGGTGGATTTGCTGCATACAGATGATGAGCAATGTTTTTTTTTTAAATTAAACTATACCAGTAACAGGCGTTTAAGTGACTGGAGCACTGTGGTCTATATTTACTAAGCAGTCTCCTGCTGGAAGACCCCTTACAGCCCATTGAAATAAATGTTCCTTAAGGCAACAGATCACTTGTACTGTATACTATGGCACTATATATAGCTACTGTAGATCAAGGCTGCTACTCCAGCTACAAAAGTTAATTCAATTCAGCAAGTAAACTTTTTTTGTTTAAACCATTGGTGGGAAACAGGTATCGCGCTTCAACAGACCACCCTCCCCCCACACCCTCACCCCCCCCCCCCCCCACACCCTCACCCCCCAAACACTGGTTACCCCAGCCCCCACCCACCCCCCAACTGCTGGCCACACCCCCCCCCAACGACTGGCCATCCCAGCACCTCCCGACCTCTTACTGTGCAGCGCCTCCATCCCATGAGGATCCTGCTGAATGCAGGATGGTCCCCACAGGCAATACTCCTTCCCAATAACCACACAGCATAGTTGGTCCAACGGCAGGTTTACTGTATCGCAGCCTGGCACATGTCTGTCCCTGGAGCAGACCCCAGGGCTTGAGGCCCCAAGAGCCCCTCCCAACCTCCTTTACCCTCTTGCAGGGAAAAGGGTATCACTCCGTACAATATACAACCAACCTTAATTTGGTGGAGTGTCAGCTTTTATACCCGGGGGGGGGGGGGAGGGTGAGGGGAAGGGCTTGTAACCCCACCCCATAACAGGTTCAGGTACTGACAGGCATCACACCATACACATGGTCAGTCAGTACCCTCCCCAGGTATGACACTCCAACCGCCGGTTAAGGCCTGCCCCTGGTTAAGGCAACATAGTACCCATCCAGCCTGCACCTGCAGGCTAGGCACTGCAGAGGAGATTAACCCAAACACTGCCTTTTCCTATCAGGAGTACAGTGTTGAGGCCAGTAGAAGGCTATAGCCAGGGGCACTTGGCTACATACATACATATACATCTACTGTATATCTATAGATATATAGATATACATACATTAGTTAATTTATGGTGGGTAAAAAAAAAAGTGGCAAAAACCCTCCACAGTAAAGCATATAGCAAATGGAATTATTACTGTATGCTCATTTGCATTTCTTAGACAGGTCTGCAACCCCGCCTTTCACCATTATCACCCCGCAAACAGTGCTTCCACTGCAACAAGGGATTTTGGGAAATGACATGCAAATGAGCACACAGTGCCAGCTTTTGCTTCAAAACCATGCCACATGGTCCCCTATAAGCTTATGCTTGCTGCATTGCACAGCGTTTGAGGATAGCCTGGGTTAAGATGCATAACATCTTACCCAGGCTGTGCTCAAAAAGTGAAATTTATTGACTCAACGTTTCGGTCCCCACTGGGACCTTTCTCAAGAGCTCAGTGGCGACCAAAAGGTTGAGTCACTTTTTTGCATATGGGAGTGCCTGTCCCTTTTTTTGTATCTTTTTGGACAGTATGAAACCTTCCTTTACCCTTATTTTTTATTTTGTTTTGTGCGTGCCCTGTTTCTGACTATATTATATATATATATATATATATATATATATACACATACAGGCATACCCCGGTTTAAGGACACTCACTTTAAGTACACTCGCGAGTAAGTACATATCGCTCAATAGGAAAATGGCAGCTCACGCATGCGCCTGTCATCACGTTCTGAACAGCAATACTAGCTCCCTACCTGTACCGAAGCAGTGCGCAAGCGGAGAGACTATAGAGCTTGTTACAAATGCGTTATTTACATCAGTTATACACGTATATGACGATTGCAGTACAGTACATGCATCGATAAGTGGGAAAAAGGTAGTGCTTCACTTTAAGTACATTTTCACTTTACATACATGCTCCGGTCCCATTGCGTACGTTAATGCGGGGTATGCCTGTATATATAAATTATAATATTATATAAACACACACATACATAGCAAAGCAAGATGGTCATGCAGGGGAGGGGGGGATAACTGTAAGTCTGTAAGGATCAGAACTGTGATCCAAAATACCAGCGCGCCACAAGACTAGAATAAATAAAGTAGTTACTAAGTTCAACAAGCAAACAATTAGCCTGACGTTAGCTACTTTTTTATTCTACTCCTATGCTGTGCTGGTATTTTGGATCACAGTTGTGATCTTTCTCGACAGACACACATACACACACATACATAAATACACACTCACACACATCTAGCAAATCCACCCACTCTCACGCAGGTGAAATTACGTGATGGCTTCAGATTCCCTCTTGCACACGGCTGATTCAAAACAATGGCCGCATCTCCAGATGTGTTCTGTATGTCTCACTGCAAGACGCTACGGGTTGCAAGAACGTTGGCTACATCTGTATATGGGTAATGTGCAGCCTTTTTCAGGGTATATAATTGAAGTATATCATGTTGCTTACCACTGGTTTAAACCCATGTGTGTCAGAGGTACCAGTAATGAATTGCAAGCCCCTATGTGCCACGTAAGTGCTAAACAAACTTGGATCTTATAGTTGTAATTTCCCTCTGAAAGTAAATGGGTTACATTTGAAAATCATGTTATTTCTATTTTAGTTTCTTTACTTAAATATAATGTGGTGACTTCACTTGTTACATTAAAGCCCCAAATTAGTTAAGGACCTGCACTGCCATTGCTCCATACTTTTGTTTTTGAAGCAAACAGGTTGGATGCCAAACGTCACATTTCTAAGTGCCATCACTTTCTTTATGACAATCTTATATTAGAAGAGGAAATACTTTGGGCCTCAATGTATTTACATCCTTGCTCTGAATTCCTTTGACATTAATCAGCCCCCTCCCAATGCCAAAGTCTGTGTTATGATGTCTTGGTACTCGGGAATGTAAGCAAACAGAGCATCTCAGAGGTTATCAGAATTACACTGACAGAGAGAAGTACAAACACACCAAGCATTCTGACCAACATTTGCTATCTGCAGGTAATATACCCTGACAAGCCTTATTTTTTTTTTTTTTAAACTAGCTGAGTAACACAAACATCTATTCTTTAACATCATAGGTAACCTACTTACTGTATATAGCACAGATATAGGCGAATTGACTAGCAAATGCACTGGGGCGAAGTGGACTTTCAACGTTTACGGACAAGCCTTAGATAAACATTTCATGTACCATTGCTGGTGAATTAAGCTGTGTATGCACTAAGTGCACTAAACTAACACAATCTGCATTACTCAAGGATTGGGTATGTTACTCTGGGGTCATTTATCAAGAGGAAGGAGCACTGATGCTAAATTAAATGCCAAAGTGGTTGTATTGTTTATTAGTTCTTGTGCTTTTTACAGGTAGTCTTTCATGCGGAATTTGCAAAGATAGTAAATATTGTTAACGTAGTAAACATACCTTAGAGTATAAAAAAAAAGTGTTAATATTTGAGCAAATATTGCACGTTTTGGAGCAACTTATGCTGCCCAGTAAGATTGTGCCTTTGGGTATCAATTGTTTGATGAATGTTTTGCTTACTTTTAGTGTCACTCTTCTGTACAGAAAAATGACATTTGATTTTTAGATTAACTGTATATTAAATAACTATTCTTACTTCATTCATAGAATCCTTGCTACCAAAACGTAAACATGTTTGCTTGTGTTTTAAAAGACCACAACCAGGGTTAGCCTTTAGAACAGAGGTCTCAAACACAGTCATCAAGGGCCACTAACAGGCCAGCTTTTATCGATATCCATGCTCCAGCACAGGTGGCTCAATCAGTAGCTCAGTCGAAGACCCCTGCTTTAGAATAAATACTGTTTCTCATATTAAAAGATGATACCTTTTATTAGCTAATCGACATTACGAAAGAACGGCAAGATTTGTAGGATCAGTGAAGTCCCTTCTTCAGGTCGGGTCACAATAGAAACGAAAACAGTTGGTTATACAAGGAAAGCAATACTTAAAATAATGATATATGGGCATCTGAAGTTGTGCAGTACAATGGAGCGTATCACAGAACGACAGTATGAAAGCCAAAAAACAAACAAACTAGTTGTAGAGTGAAGGTGGCAAGTGTTTGGGTATCAGAGCAGGTCAGGAGTTCATGATTAGGGATATGATCATCTTTTATTTGTATGACCCCAACATCATACGCAGTGCTGTACAATGTGAGAGGGAGGACAATAGCATTGTATGGTAACATATTACATATATGTCAAGACAAACAGACAATGGAAAATAGGTCCCTGCCCCAATGAGGTGATACAATCTAAGATATATCATTGAACAAACCTTCAAAAGGGTGGATGTATAGTTCTGTAAGTGAACAATAATATTTTATGTACGATAATGTGACCTAATACTCTGGTCTCTGTTCAGTAGGGTTTGAGATTGTTTTTTGTTTTTAATTAGGTATTTGTTATTGCCCATTTTTTTCTTATGACAGGTTTAACTCAGTCGATTTGAGGTTGGAATTACACCTTTAAAGGTGTGCACATGTCCCTCTAGAACAAAAAGCAGTAAATCACCTTTTACATGGAAATCTGGCCTTGTGTTTCTCCCACTTCCTGTTTAGTATTTTCATTATTGGAATTACCTTGTCAATGAGTAAGGTAGAATACATTTTCATTAAAAACAGCCCTTTGAGTAATGAAGCAAAGTACAATACAAGCACTGATGTGTACTATAATTACATGAGTGAGCATACACTTAATGTCTGTATTTGATTAGTAGACAATACCGACCTTGTCTCAGAAAAAGAAAACTCTGAGCTGAAAGTAGAACTGTGGACATGACTTGGAGAGGTTAAGCAATATAGTCAAATAAGGGTACAATGATAACCAAGTTGGAGAACATTAGGCATCTCAGTTATATTTCAGAAAATGAGTTAGTCCTATTAGCTTGACTTGTTTATCTTACATCGCGCTGACAATGCATGAAGAGCAGTATACAGAATTTTGAAGGCACAAGGAGCTCCTACTACAAAGAACTTGCAATCTAATGTTGGTGCCAAAGGATCAGGGAGATAAAGTGACATGCCTAATGTCCCAGCGAGAGAAAACTGCACGTGTTGCAGATTGGAATTCATCGAGAACACAAAACCTCTTCACAGGTTTTATAATACATGAGCTTTGAAGACCTCAAGGGTGTCTTCAGATTTAGCAGCAAAGTTGATGAATGGAAGTGTGCTGTACAGTATGTATCAGAGGGTAACAGAGAGGAGATTGACACTGATGGAGTCTTCAGATCAATGGAGATTAATGCTGTCAGCAGTGCAGTGAGAAAAGGTAACACCTACTCAGTAAAAAGGGAGCAGCAGCGTGTGCTATCTTCTAGATTGCCTTTATGAATCACATGCATTTTCTTTTTGTAACAATTTCTTTTATTGGTCAATTTTCAAGCATAAAAAACAGTTTTTACATACATTGTTATCTTGGGCCCAAGATAGTTATACATTTTGACCAGGGTCTTTTTTCTCAGTTTCCAAAAGTGGGGATAGAAATGAAGAAGAAAAGAGGGACTAACAGGGGATGGGGAGGGAAAGGAAGAAGGAGGGGGGGGGGGGGGGGACTGAGGCCGTTCCTTAGCTTTAGATTAGATGTGTAGCGAGTTTGCCCGCTGTGGGGTGTCTTTTATGCGGTCTACTGTGATCCTATCTCCCTAGCCAGGGTTCCCAGGTGTTCTGGAATTGGGGTATCTTTTTCTGGAGCATGGCCGTGAGCTTCTCCATTAACATTACCTCGTTTATTCTCCTGACCACAGTTGTCTTTGAAGGAGGCTTGATCTGTTTCCAGGCCGCTGCTATTGAGCACCTGGCTGCTGTCAGTATGGCCGTGGTGAGCCTGGACCTCGGAGAAGGGACATCCTCTGTAGGTTTGCCCAGCACCAGGATCAGCGGGTCAGGCGGGAGTCTAAATCCCGTTGTGTCCTCTACAAGTGTCTGGATCATGTTCCAGTACTTCTGAATCTCTGGACATGACCACCAAATATGGGCCATGTCCCCCTTTTGACCACATCCCCGCCAGCAGAGGTCTAGTGTGCCGGGGTAGATTTGGCTCAGTCTGGCTGGAGTCAGGTACCACTGATACATAATTTTATAGATGTTCTCTTTTGTTATTGTACATATTGATGTTTTCTTGGCTTGTTCCCAGATCTCTGCCCAGTCTTCCTTATCTATTTGAATCTGAAGGTCCTCTGACCATTTTTGCATGTACCGGTGAGTGGGAGCCCGGGATCCGAGCTCCAGGTCCTTGTAGATCTCGGATATCAGGCCTCTCTGGTAGTTGTGTTTGATACAGAGAGATTCAAACCTAGTAAGTGGAGGGAATTTGGCTGTTGGGGACAGTGCTAGTAGGAAGTGGCGGACTTGTAGATACTTGAATAAGTGGAGATCGGGGATTTTATATTTGTTTTTAAGCTCTTGATAGGTCAAGAGCACCTCTTTCTGCAGCAGATCAGCAACCAGCTTAATATTATGACCCTGAAATTGGTCGAATTGTCTTAGGGAACACCCCGGTGGGAAATTGGGGTTCCCGAAGAGTGGCGTGAGCTGGGAGGGGGATGCTATCAGACCGTACTTCCCTTTGCTTCTAAGCCATATATTCCACGTGCATCTCATTGCTCCAAGGTCAAATCTCTGTGGTCCGTTCCCTCTGCTGTTTGGAGACCACATTGCTAACTGGAAGGGGCTATGACGTGCATAGTAGGTTTCTATTTCAAGCCAAGAAGCCAAGGCCGGGTCACAGTTCCATATCACTGCCTGCTTCAGCTGTGCTGCATGGTAGTACTTGACTATATCGGGGACCCCCAAACCTCCTCTCTCTTTTGATGAGAGCAAAACTGATCTAGGGACTCTGGGTTTTTTATCATTCCATATGAATTGGAATAGTTGAGATTGGAGATTTTTTAGTGCTGCTTGTGGGATTAGGATTGGGAGGGTTTGAAAATAATAAAGTAGTCTGGGCAGGATGTTCATTTTTATGGACACCATTCTACCAAACCATGAAATTTGGTGCTTTCTCCATGCTTCAAGATCTTTCTTAATTTGATCGAATAAGGGGGGATAATTGTGTTGGTAGAGTTTGTTATAGGAGTTGGAGATTTTAACTCCCAGATATTTTATACAGGTAGTACTCCATTTATACTTATAGTTGGCTTGAATAAGCTTCCATATTTGATCGGGTAGGGATAAATTTAGTGCCTCAGACTTGTCCATATTGACTTTATAGTCTGAGACTGTTCCGAATTGGGTTAGGACTCTTTGGAGGTTAGGGAGGGAGGTGTGAGGGTCCGCGAGCGTCAAGATCACGTCATCCGCGAATAGTGAGATTTTATGCTCCCTACTCGCGATAGGTATTCCCTTTATGCTTTTGTCGTTCCTGATTGTCGCTGCGAGGGGTTCTATAGTTAACGCGAATAATAGTGGGGAGAGTGGGCAGCCTTGTCTGGTCCCATTTTTAATTTGTATTGGATTCAAGAGGCCTCCTGGTAGTTTTACATGGGCTGTGGGGTTTTGATAGAGGGCTCTCACTCCCTCTAGAAATGGGCCACAGAAACCAAACCTCTTCATAGTCTGGTCCAGAAATGTCCATTTGATTCTGTCGAATGCCTTTTCGGCGTCAAGACTAAGAATCATTGCTTTAGAACCAGTGAGATGCACGTGATCAATTATATCAACAATTTTGCGGGTATTGTCGGAGGCCTGTCTTCCTGACACAAAACCCACTTGGTCTACGTGTATAAGTCTAGGGAGAATAGGATTTAACCTGTTTGCCAGGATCTTGCTGTAGATTTTGAGGTCTGTATTTAATAGGGAGATGGGCCTGTAGTTTCCACATAATAGTGGGTCTCTACCCTCTTTGTGTATTATGGCAAGATTTGCCTCTGTAATAGTGGCTGGAATTGGTTCGCCTTGTAGGAAAGAATTAAACATGCTGAGGAGGTGAGGTGATAAAGTGGATCTGAACATTTTGTAGTAGGAGTTAGTGAACCCATCTGGGCCCGGGGCCTTAGATGGTTTGAGTGAGGTTATGGCCTGGCTCAGTTCCTCCTGTGATATCTTTTCATTTAGTGTTTTCAATTCCTCGGGGGTTAGTGTTGGTAAGGAGCATTGCTCTAGATAGCTGGTAATTGTTTCAAGGCTGACTGGGTCTTGGCCTGGAGGGTGGAGGTTATATAAATCGGAATAGAAGTCCGCAAATTCCTGCGCTATTTCTTTTTCAATGTATGTAACCTGACCCTTTCTAGACTTAATTCGGGTTATCTGGGATTTGACCTTGGTTCCTCTCAGCCTGGCGGCTAGCAGTTTATCTGCTTTATTGCCTTTATCAAAATACTTCTGTCTAGTCCACCTGAGGGCCTTTTCGACGTCTTCTAGTTGAGACTGTTTAAGGGACGCCCTTGCTAAATTTAAATTTTTTAGTATTTTTTTTGACATTGTGGCTTTATGTTGTTGCTCCAATTGTGCAATTTTTTCTGTCAGGTCTTTTTGAAGTTTAATTTTAATTTTTTTCTTGTATGAGGCTATTGATATTAGATCTCCTCTGATTGTGGCTTTGTGAGCCTCCCAGAGCATGGCTGGGGAGGAGACAGACCCTATGTTTTGCTGGAAATATAGTGAGAGTTTTTGACGTAAGGTTGCCTCTGTGTCTGGGCAATTGAGCATAGAGTCATTTAGTTTCCATTTGTATTGTGTGTTTTTGGTAAAAGGGAGTGTCAGGGTTAAATCTATGGGTGCATGATCCGACCAAGTGATTGATCCTATGCTTGACTGAGCAGAGGCCTGGAGAACATTTCTTGTACCTAGAAAATAATCAATCCTCGAGTAAGACTGATGAGGGGAAGAGAAGAAGGTGTAGTCCCTTTGACCCTGGTGCTGGGCCCTCCAGATATCTACTAGTGAGAATTCCCCCATGATGTCCCTAAATTTCTTGGCTTTCTTTTGGGATTGTGAGATGTGCGTGGCATGGGGGGGCGGATGGGCAGTACTAGCGGGGTTTGACTTGTCTTGCGTATGGGAGGCTACCATATTGAAGTCTCCGCCTATGATGAGTGACCCCAAGGATTGTTGTTCTAGCGATTCAAGCAGTTTTCTGAGGAAGGGAACTTGATTGTCGTTGGGGGCATAAATATTGATTAGTGTGATAGGTGTACCTGCAAGTGTACCCTGAACTATTAGGAATCGTCCATCTGGGTCTGGGTGGGTTTTTGTGAGGGCAAATGGTGTCCCTGCTCTGATGAGGATGGCTACTCCTCGCTTTTTACATGGGGACGAGGCATAGTATGCCTGTGGGAACACGCTTTTAAATGTGTTGGGAGGGGTGGGAGAGTTGAAGTGGGTCTCCTGAATAAGGATAATATCTCCTTTGGATTTTTTCAAATCTTTCAGGACTAGTTTCCTTTTCCTCAGGGAGTTAAGCCCCTTGGCGTTTATTGATATGAGTTTAATGTCAGACATTATTACTATTTGTTTTTTTTTCGGGGCCTTGGGCTCCGAAGCTCTTGGGATTCCCATGTCAAGAGGTTTTCTTGGGTTTCAGGGCTCCTAGGCCTGAGCTGGCATATGTGGGGTAGTTTGTCAGGCCTCGTGTATGGGAGGGAGGGGTTGGATACATGAGGGGCGCCTGCGGGCGGTGGGTGGGGGTAAGGGGACAGATGGAAGGTCTGGCGGGACAGGGTCGCCAGGAAGAAAAAGGGTGGAAGGAGGGCCAGAAATGGTCCTCTTAATTTGCTGCCGGTCATATTAACCGGCATATGGGCGTAAGGCCCGTTGGGAGAAGTCCGTTGACCCCTAAACCGAGGGAACAGGCAAGTCCGGGGCGCAGACTCTCAAAAACTATATACATCTTACCCTAACATATAGGTTTTCATGGGGGGGAACCTAACGTTCTGGTCCCGTGCTATCCTGGTTCTAATACAGTTAGTGGAGACCATCACCAATACTCCTTGACTGTGGGTTACGCGTTAATCTTTTACTCCTATTTGGGGATCCCTGAGCAAGGGGGGGGGGTCCAGGAGAGGGGGGGCGGGGGGGGGGAGAGAGGGGGGCCACATCTTTCCTTTGTTATCATTCAGTTTGGGCGAGTTTGCCCCACCTTTCAGCGAACCTCCTTTGAGGTTTAATTACTCATTGGGCCTTCAGGTTGAATTATGACATTTGCTTTAGTTCACATTTAACTTTTTACACCTTAATCCGTGTTTGGGGAGGGGGGGGTGAAGGATAGGGCGGGGAGGGTGGGGTGGAGGGTGGGGTGGGGGGTGGGGGAGGGGGGGAGGAGGGGAAGGGGGGGGAGGGGAGGGGGGAGGGGGGGGGAGGAGGGGAGGGAGGGGGGGAGGGAGGGGAGGAGATGGGAGGGGGGGAGGGGGGAGGAAGGGAGGGGGGGAAAGGGAAGGGGGGGGGGGAGGGGGGGAGGGAGGGGGGGAGGAAGGGAAGGGGGGAGAGGGGAGGGGGGAAGGAAGGGGGGAGGGGGGGGAGGGAAGAGGGATGGGGGGGGAGGTGGGGGAGGGGGAGAGGATGGAGGAGGAATGGGGGAGATACATCTCTTTATCCTTGTTATACAGTTTGGGCGAATTTGCCCGTCATATCAGTATACCTCTCTTGGGGTATAGTTACACATTGAACCTTGGAGTTAGATTGCAACATTCACTATAGTTCACTTTTAACTTTTGGTACCTTAATCAGTTATGGGCAAAAAAAGGGGGGGGGGAGAGGGGGGGGGGTATTGGGACAGGAGGGGGGTAAGGGAGGGGGGTACATTTCTCTTCTTATATTGACATACATTTCTAGTACAAATATCAGACAATACTGCAGAGCTCCCTTGTTGTCTGGGTATCTTTTTAGCTTCTGTGTGCAATTGTATCATTTGTTCAAGTGTGTGGGATGTTGTCTCTCAGTCAATTGCAAGCCAGAAGGGGTGAGGGGGAGATGGAAAGGGGGGGGGGAGGGGGGGGGAGGGGGTGGGGGAGGGGGGGGGGAGGGGGGGGGGAGGGGGTGGGGGAGGGGGGGGGGAGGGGGGGGGAGGGGGGGGGAGGGGGTGGGGGAGGGGGGGGGGAGGGGGGGGGAGGGGGGGGGAGGGGGGGGGGAGGGGGGGGAGGAGGGGGGGAGGGGAGGGGGGAGGAGGGGGGGAGGTGGGGGGGGAGGGGGGGAGGGGAGGGGGGAGGAGGGGGGGGAGGTGGGGAGGGAGGGTGTTTATCTCTTGTGCTGTATTTTGGGCATTTTCAACAGATATTACAGTGAACCTCAGCCGAGGTTTGATATATGCTTAACTTTCAGCATGACAGTTGACTTGGCTTGAGAAGAGAGCCCCAACTCCTGAGCCGTTTTGAACCGGGGATGTGGAGGGGGGGGGGGGGGGGGGAGGGGGGGCAGGGCTGACTGGGGGTGGGGGGGTGAGGACAAGGGGGGGGGGGGGGGGGACCTATCTCTCATCTAACGACACCCCGCTCTTTTGTGCATAACTTCCAGCACCGAGAGCCGTCAATTTTATTAGCAGGTTACATAGTCTATTTTAGCCTGAGTCTTTCGTGAGGCACAGTCCCAAGGCTCCCGGGAATCACCCCAACCCAGACGGAGCAAGCGCCTGCGCGGCACCCCGGCGAGGGCCGGAGGGGGGGGGCGGGGGGGGGGGGGTCGGGGGGATGGGGGATCAGCGGTATCAAGGTGAAGATTACTCACAGTTTGCTGCCCTCCCTGGGCTGTAGCTGTCCTCTTCTCCCCCCCCCCCCCTCAAAAGAAAACACCAACCCCCCCCCCCCCCCCACCGCCCAAGCCCGCGGAGCCCAGCCCCCCGGAGCCCGACAGCACGAGTCCCAGCTCTGTAACTCAGCGCCTGTTGATTTTCGGCTTGCAGGGCGTGGATCTCAACAGCTGTGTGCCTCTTTTGCCTGTGGCTTCCTCCGTCTAGGGCGGTAGACCGCTGGAGACCAGCTCCGCGGGATCCCGCCAACCAGGGAAGAGGAGGCGGCCCCCCGTGTTCCACTCCAGCCGGCGAGTAGGCCTCGGTATCCATGACGGGTGGGAGCCACGTGCGTCGCTGATCTGCTCACCGTCTGGATGTCTTCGTCCGGGCAGAGGTCTCCCTCCGCCCCGGCTCCGGGTTGTTGTCTTTCTCTTCTTCTTGCTGGGCTGGGATGCGGTTCTGGTCCGGAGTCCAGGCAGCTGGCGGCGTTAGACCAAGGGCTCGTGTAAACGGGGCCATATCCTCTGGGTATTTTATTGTGAGGTATTTGCCCTTGTTGTTTGCGGTGAGCTTGAAAGGAAACCCCCAACGATATCTGATGTTATTTTCCTGCAGGAAGGTCGTTAGGGGCTTCATCTCCTTTCTTCTCAGCACCGTTATTCTGGACAGGTCAGAGAATATCTGGAGGTGTTCATTCTGGAAGGTGAGTGTTTCTAATCCCCTACTCGCCGCCATTATCTTTTCTTTTGTAGTGTAACTGTGCAAACGCACAATTACATCCCTTCTTCTGCTTTGATCTTCAGAGCGGGGCCCCAGGGTTCTGTGGGCTCGGTCTATCTCTAGATCAGAGTCCTGTAGGGAGTCACATATTGACCCAAAGAGGTCCACTAGGTAGGGGCGGAGGAGGCCAGGGAGAACCGTCTCCGGGATGTTGCGGATACGGAGGTTTTGCCTCCTATCCCGGTTCTCCTGGTCCTCCTGCGCTTCCCTGAGCTGCCCTAGTTCCTCCCGCAGCAGGAAAATTTCTTTTTCTGCCGCTGTCTGGCGCCTTTGGGACTCTTCCATCGCACCCTCCAGGGCTGTTGTTTTGTCTGCCAGGCCATTTATCTGCTGTGTCAGGCCGGTTACAGCTGTTTTTATTTCTAATTGCAGAGAGGCCTGCAGCTTTGTGTGTTGTAGTGCCATGAGTTCTTCCATGAAGGCTCTGGTGAGCGGTTCTTCCTGCTCCTGGGCCTCCCTTTGTCGGGCTGTTGTTTTGCCTTGTTGCGTGTGGCCGCCGCGTGCGCCTCCGCCATCTTGGGCCACAGGCTGCGGATCAGGGCTTCGCTGGTGTGGCGAGAAAAGCTTTGCCACCGCTTGTGCTGCAGGTTTCTTTGCCTGCTTAGACATCTGGGTGCTGTTGCCCCTCGCGGGGGATAAATTTTGGGCTGGGTTTTTAGGTGTAAGAGTGCTATTTTTGTTAATTATGCGGGAGAGTCTTTGGAGCTCCAAAACTACCCGTCCATGTCAGCTGACGTCACCGGAAGTCTCGTCCAATCACATGCATTTTCATGATTAAAAACCATTATTTTCAGAGTCTGAAAGATGGAACAAAATTTCTTCCCATGTTCTTCTTCCATGCATGTTTTGAAGTGCCCTTTGAGGATTAATAGATACAAGTCAGCCAATAAGTGTCCCACTTGGTAAAGGTGTTGTCCCACAGGTGTGTTGTATTTGAGCTCAGAGACATTTGACAGTGATTCACCTTTGGGGAACCTGTCCATTTTCCTTGACAAAATGCAAGTGGCTACATTTCTTGCACTATAAATAATTATTTTGTAAAGTACTTTCCTGGGCTTGAACGTGAATTAACCGTTAGCAAATCAAATCAATAGTTATTTACTGGGAGACAAACGAAATGCTCTAAACAAACCTTCACAGACGATGTGTGCAATCCGCTTTATTCTTTTTGAAATATATATACGATCCCGGCAATGAAGGCGGTGACTGCCCGAGACGCATCAGCACCATCGCAAAACCACTAACCACCTCCACCTTTCTTCAAAATAGAGTGCGGGCTAAGAGACCACGTAAGAGACAAGATAGAAGAAAGCGAAGTCTACTTGCTGTTGAGAGATATAAGATGACTTTTGATACACAGTTAGACCCCTAATTATATACATTCTGTGAATGTATTTCCCTGTGCCAGAGAAGATGTTAGTGCCACGGATTTGAATGGAGCTGATCTCATCTCCAACACTGTTAAGAGACTTCATAGTCTAATTAATAAGGCCTATAAAAAAATGCTGCAAACATCAGTTCTTTGGTGTGCTGAGGAGCAGCAATTTAAACAAACATAATGCAATTAACCTAACCACCACTATTAACCTGGAAACACCTGCATGCTACAGACACCTATTACGTGCCATTGAACACCTGTCTTACACTCCTGTCAACGAGAGTGAGAACCTATTCTGTGCTTATTACAAATGCTATGAATTATAGTATTGTAGCACAACTTTACTCAAAGCTTAAAATTCATTTAGATCACCATCATGGGAAATCAGGACAATTACACTGCGATCGCGATCACCAGACAGAATGTAGGAGTTAAATAAAACAAGTTTATTTAGTCCAGAGTCAGCAGGAGTAACACAATACAAGACTTCAGTTCAAACAAACCAAAACAGGGTTACAGGGGGAATCCTAGCTCGCTAGGTGCTAGGCGCACCTTCAATAGGCTTACCCAGGTCAGCATCCATACTCCGTGGGTCTCTGGTCCCTTAAGACCACAAAGATGCTATTTGCAGAAGAGCAAGTTCAAAAGTATTGAACGTCTACTCGACGAAACCTCGTTTGGGTGTCTTCAGCACAAACCTCAGAGATACACCGACAAGCAAGAGAGTCTGCAGAACTGAAATCGGCAGGGCTTTGTATTGTTTCCCTGTCGTCATTTGAAAGCATGGAAGACGGGGTGCTGAGCAATCAGAGCGTGGATGCTATGCGCCAGCCAATCGCAGAGTGAGGACTCGCCTGTGATGGACCAATCAAAGCCGAGGGCAGTGACAGGGGATTAAGGGGAGTGGGAAATTCTAACCGACCAACGGGAATCGGGTGTTTGGGACTTAGACCCAGCAATGGTTCCCAGAGCTGGCCCGATATCTCCTGCAGAGATGGGCGCTTTAGAGTCTGGGATGTTCAATGGCTCTGCTTTTGGAGTCACAGTTTCCCAGACCCGAGCAAACACCCCTATCCACTCCTACAGTGTCGCAAGCACTTCACCCAGCCACAGCTGGATACAGTATCAGGCCTGGACTCCTTTGTGTGCTGAGTAGCTAAGCAAATTAACACCCCAGCACACAAAGGAGACATTGATTAAATACAGAATCACATTACACATGGGGAATAAATGTTACAGAACACGCAGAAATGTACAAGTCGGACATTTTGGCCACCATAAGATGATATACTATGCCAGAATCTTGGTATCAATCGTGACATGTAGGAGGAATAGCTGGGCTTAACCTTTAATATGCTGGCCACATTGCCCCTATCGTCACAATCACTTTCCTATTTTCTTTATAGTTGATTTACATTACGAGAGCTTCTGGTCTTATTATTTCAGCAAAAATCCACATACGGAGAACCACAACAAGATTAGTACTCATGGGTCAGATCCCATCTTTATTATTTACTATGCCATTACAAGCTAGTGTTCTGCTTTCTCTCCCTTTCCTGTGTGGGGGAAAGAACATATTTCTTATACAGTATGCGGATGCATTGACCAATAAGTGGCTATGAGGTTATGAAATGGTGTCCTGGCTCTATAAACGCGCCATAAACAGCTGTTCTTACTCCATTTAAGGGGTTTGGGACCTACAGTAATATATATTTTTTCCAATCAATCTTGTAATTTACTTTTAGGGGACACAAAAGCGCAGTTTAAAGAGTGGCATATGGATAGCATAATAGTATACAATCACTGATCATGTGTAAATCCTGGTAGATACTGTAGGTAGATATAGAAGGGGGACCGCAAGTGCATTTACATACTTTGCACCCATCTTATCAACAGAATCTTGAAGGGGGGTCGGGGGGGGGGGGAGAATATCATCAGGTGCTGAAGCTCAGTCTACTGCTGAGAAAAGAGATGTAAAGTCTTTTTTTGGTATCTGGTATGGCTCTGGCAAGGGCAAACCACACAGATCACCCTTAGGCATTGGAGATAGTGCAGGCGACGGCGCGCGCGCGGCACGAACAAATGCATGTAAATGCACCAGTCTGGCCATGATGCGTGCTATGCGGCATACGCGGCAGGATTTTGAGCCGTCAAAAAAAATGAGATCTTTGGCCCGATGGCCGCATCACTGCCGCGTTTGAGCCAATCAGGGTGAACCAAGTCGGATGACGTCACGGCCACACCACCCCATCGCTCGCGCGAGTCCACGAATCGCTCAGGCGCCTCCCTGCGCTGCGTCGGCGAACGCACTATGGCCACAACCTTATAGAATGAAGAAAGTCAGAGCTTAGAGGTCCTATCCCTACATTGAGGCTCTGCCATATGATGTTCGTGACCCTGGTTTTTAAGACCCAGACGGGTTTTGTATAAGCTTTAGAAATATACTTTGGGCCATAGCCCGCAGATAGTTCATGGTCCATTCACTTGAATAGGATGTTAGATGTCTTCTGGTGCTGGAGAAAATGTTATGGCATAGCAACGCTTAGTAAATATAGGCCACAATCTCCCATTATCTCAGGTAGCAAGCATTAGATTGCAAGCTTCTTCTGTATGTACAGCACCCATCGTCATTACACAATATAAAAGTATTATTGTTAAACCTGGGCCTAACCTTGGAATTTTATGTCAAGGAGAGAAGACAAGCCAAGTCGTGCATTGTGTGGAACATTATATACAGAGAAACATGTAGGTAGTTACTTACGGTAACACAATAGGTCATGGGTAAATTACAGTCAAAACATCCATTGATTTTGAAATGCAAAAATGTATACAAAGCTATAAAAACTATAAAAACACCACTTGCCAAAGCTATGACATGTAATGGATCCTATGACCACTTCATGGTATTGTGTGTTCAGATGAAACACGCTTAATGCAAAGTGGAGTCTCCCTCTCACCTTTTTCCGCAGAGCGTACAAGCTTTCGACGCCATCATTTTGTTTATACTGACCCGGTTAGTATTTTAGACTCTTCGACGAAGAACGTTGATGCAATGGACTATTCTCTGCCAATTCCCATATTCCAAATACCATGAACATTAGAGCTATTAAAACATTTTTTTTTGTTTTCATATATGCATTTGAGTACCTTTATTGAAAAATGAATTACGTATGTTGCCGATTGATTGGTTCTCCTGTGATCGATCAGAAAAATCCGGTTTTACCAGGGTTCATTAAATGACTTCCTGTCAGTTTCAAATCAATCTTTCAGTCAGTGTAACTCAGCAGCTAAATGTATTCTTATACTACTAAGAAAGAAAGAAAAAGGATAATGTAGCGCTAACAACATTATAATAGATTAGACCAATGAGTAGGTGAAACCCCAAATAATCACAAATAATTTAGTGAGGGACGACTGCCAAATTATATACAACTGACTACCTACTGTATGTCAGATACAGATAATACAAAACAAAAGACAATACATTCGGCGCCTTGTAGTAGAATCTCAATGGAGTATGACAAAAATCTCAAAAAAGGTCACCAAGAAAGTTGGTATACAACCATTTGATGTTCAGATGAAAGACAAATGTCCTTGTTGTTCCCAACGAAGTTCAATATGATTGGATATCACGTGCATGAAATACACATGATAATACACAGGAAAGTGTGCAATACTAAGCAGAAGCCTCAGAGAAATGACAGGTGAGTGAAAATAGAAAAAAGCAAATTTATTTAAAATATATTAAAAGAACAAATGGAACTAATGTCCACAATAGTATCCAATTGTAATCGGCTCCAATGAGTATATGCCCTACACACTAGACAAAGGGAAAACGCTTGTGGTGGATACTGTTAGAGAGTATCCCCTCTCACTCGTGGCAAAACAGCTGACACGCCCTGAACGGTGCTGTACGACACAAAAGATGACACAAAAGATAAGGCAAAACCCACCAACAAAGATAGTAACACAAGATCAAAAAAAGCTGGGGCGCTAAAAAAACTCATGATTGAGAATGCTCTGATAGATATATGTGGAGGACTATGAATCCTACATATAAGAGCTACTCATTCTACTCGGTCCCACATGACCAATATACAAGAATATATAGCCCTCTCCTGGCTTCCAATCAAATCCCGCATCTCACACTCCATTCTTCTTCTCACTTTTAAAGCTTTACACTCTTCTGCCCCCTCCTTACATCTCAGCCCTAATTTCTCGCTATGCACCATCCCGACTCTTGCGTTCTGCTCAAAGATGTCTTCTTTCTACCAGTTTAATCCAGGATAGTTATGAGGGATATCTGAAGATATGGGTACCACGGATGATCTCCTGGGAAGCTAGTGTGTAAAAACTTTCTATTCATTTTACATCTAGCTAGTAAATGTGTCTGTAATATGAACCAAGCCAAAATGAAAATGTATGTGTAATAAAGTATAAATGGATGCACTGGGAACAAAGTCAAGATGGAAAGGTACCCTCAACCCCACACATTTTTTCTTTTGTACCCCTTCCCCCCCCCTCCTCCCAAATAAAATACAAGTTAAAAAAACAACAAAAAAAAAACAAGAATATCCCACAAACCTAACTACCAAATGTTGGTTACTAGGTGGAAACACATCATTTCCTTTACCTTCATCATTCACTTTTCTGGTGCTGCTTTCACATCAGGTTACCCCCTTTATATCCCAGTGACCTATCACAAATGATATTAATAATAAGGCACTGCCAAAGATGGAGTCGCATAAAATTATACTGTGGAAGGCAAATAGTTAACAGTAAAAGCTTGTGAAGAGTTTACTGTGAAACCTCATTATGGAACAGAAACAAGATCCTTTCTTTCAAAATGACTGACATCACTCGACGATGAAGAGGCGCCTTCTCATCTCAGGGAACAGAAACTGGGCAACACTTCTTGTCATGGGTCACCAGAAAATAATAATAATAATTGTTTGCTCTTGTATAGCGCTGTTAGTTTTACATAGCGCTTTACAGAGACATTTTGCAGACCCAGCCCCTGCCCCATAGAGCTTACAATCTATGCTTTCGTGGCTGAGGCACAGGGCGATAAAGTGACTTGCTCAAGGTCACAAGGAGACAACGGGAATTGAACCAGGTTCCCCTGCTTCAAACGCAGTGCCAGAGTCAGTGTCTTTACACTCTGAGCCGCTCCTTATAATGGAAAATGGAAAGAAAGCTCAGGAAAAACGACTATATATAATTTGTCCCGAAGTCTTTTAACACAGGAGTCACTTAGTTGTGTCTTTTGATTTTAAAAAAATTATGTAAGCATGCTAACCCAATCAAGGTAATCTCTACTACTTAAGCAGGTACCTACACAGAATGTCTAATATTTCTTATTGTGCAATGCATGAAACATCTAACCTATTCCTGACAATATGGTGTTTTGTGCTGTTACAGTATGTATTATATATTTATCCCGTGCACTGTAACACCTAGGTATTATATATTTATCCCTTGCACTGTAACACCTATGTATTATATATTTATCCCTTGCACTGTAACCCCTATGTAAAAATTCTGTATAGTACAAAAATAAATCTGACTATTATTAGCCACGTGTGAAGTCTAAATCTTTGCAGAAGTCTTTCATTGTTTTTGGTGCCATACAGCTCTTAATAAACAAAACAAGAACACCCTATACAGTATAAGAGAAGTGAATTTATTAAGTAAACTTTAAACCTTTCACAACATCCTAAATGCTGAGATACTGCCTCTGTAGCTTGCCAGCACTTCCCTGTTCATGGAACAAAATATCCCCAAAGCAATTACAGGAAACAGCAGCAAACACAATCCAACCAACACAGCTTTAATCCATCTTAACTTCAGCTAAAGACAAATAATTATGGGCAATCGATATCTATATGTATGTATATGTAATGCATCTTTTTTCCCCACTGGAAAGACTAGCATTGAATAGTGTTTTTATCCCTCTTAGTCAATTAGTTTACTTACAATAAGCATTGAAAAACATTTCAAAGTTGATTGTAAACAAGCTGGATTACTACATAATGTTACACACTGTTCCGACTGCAGTCCAATGAGCAAAGAGTGGGAGAGAACTGTATAAATATAGGGGGAATAGCAATATCATGTAAACCATGGTGGAATTCAGTTATATTATTATACTGTATGCCGGTATTGGCAGCATTAGCCACATTATAGAAGTAACAAATGTTAGGCCTAACGCTAACACCAGGATACCCTAAGCATTGATGCTCAGTATTCAACGTTAACTTATTTTGACTTCAATGGAAGTTGACGCCAGATTGGTTAGTGAGATCCTGCATCAGAGCTTAGTGAACCCCCCCCCCCCTAATTAAGGAAACTGAGATCAGATTTGCCCGATTCTAATTATTGTTATTCATTAGACAAAACAACTATTATACAAAAAAAAACATTTAACTGGGAGTTTTCCTAGACCAGGGGTGGACAACCCGTGGCTCGGGCTGCATGTGGCCTCTCAGTGCTTCCTATATGGCCCCTGAAGAGAGAGAAAAGAAAAAAGCAACTGCAGACAGAGGCACCATAGAGACATCGGAGAGAAGTCTGGTGGGCTCCCAAGCAGCACAGGGCACAGTGAGTATACACCCTGACTGCTGGGAGCTGCACGTGGTGCTGGCCCTGTAGGGACAGGGAGCAAGGTAGGGACAATCACACCACTGCCCCATTTCCCCCCACTGCCTTTCCTTACCCTCCTGTCACCCCAACTGTCCATCACCCTCTTGTCCACCGCTGTCCCGTCATCCCCTTAACCACCCCCTTGTACCAACTGCCCCATCACTCTAATTGCCACTATCATTCTAACTGCCCCGTCACTCCAACTGCCCGCCCATCACCCCTTCCAGTAAAACTGCCCCCCACCACACCCTACTATCAACTGCCTGCTGTTACTCTAAATGCCCCCGACACTCCAACTGCCTTGCCCTGTGACTCCAACTGCCCCAATCTCCCCTCTTGTCCCCACTATTTCCCTCCCCATGTTTCATCCCTCTTCCCCCCCTCCCCATGTGTCACTCTCTTCTCATCCCCCCCCCCCCTCTGCACTATACACAGACACAGAGTATAACCTAACGGCACTACACACTAGGACGGTCAGGTTATGCTCTGGGTCAGTGCATACAGGTATTAATTTGCCCCTTTGACAAGGACACAGGTAAATTCTGGCTCCATCTCCTAGTCAGGATGGCCAGCCCTGCACTAGAAGATTGCATAGGCATTAAAACTAGAAGCTCCCAGGTTCAAGAGATATGAATTGTCCCTTCATTTTTCAGAATAGACGAAAATAGGTGCTTGCTGCTGTAAGTGGAACGCTGCACATTATACAGTAGATCCAACACTAAAAAATGTTAAAGGCTATAAATCTATATAGTATCTGTTCATGCTTGGGCTAAGGCCCCAGTGTGTGCAACAGGGTGCCCGCGGCGCTCGTTCCCGGCATCAGCGCAACCAGATGGACTACTGGGAACTCGTGGTGGGGGCGCGGCAATGACGTCATGCTGCTGGTTTGCCCTCAATGGGTGAATCGCCGCCGCGATGTGGCCAACGCTCGGCCGCCGCGCCAAAAGACAAAATCCTTGTCTTTTGGCAAAGGCGGTTGTGCATCGCGCATTGTGCAGGCAGCTACTGGGGCCGGCCCCATAGAGGGCCATACCTTGTGTGCGTCGCACACGCAGTCACTATTAGAAGTACAGACAATGGGGAATGATTTGTTTGTACTCATTTACTGCGCACTGTGTATTCCCATGAAAATGGAGCCCTTTATTTACATACAGATAAAGTGCCCAACACAACATTTTCCACTGAATTCAGTGGCTATATATCACAATATATCCAAACCTATGCTATCCCACCAGAGAGAATAACTCGCCATATCTATAGCAATAATGCAATTCTAGTTAGCAGCAATGGCAAAGTTCAGGAGCAATTGAGCTCTCCTTATGGTTGACAGGCTCATACTATATATTAAAAATAACATCCGCCAGAAGGAGGTTTGAAAGTCTAGAGAGCTGGCCTGACCACGGGGACGCTTCTAGATAAAAGAGCCTGTAGCAATACTGTACCATGCTTCTTAAAGGCAGCCTGTCACTGTGTCTGTATGAGACAAAAGAATAGAAACAACTGATACATATTAAAGGAAAGTGCGAAAGGAATAAAGTGGTTTATTTATTTTATTATAAGAGCATGACAAGATGCGTCCCACATATCCCAGCACAATGCCTGGAAGGAAGGAAGGACACATGACCGCACATGTTCAACTGCTTCACTAGAGTGAAGGGCACAGATTTCTTCGTTTGGAAGGACACTATATTGTTGCCTAATTTCTTTCCTTTTATGGACCGGCAACCTTCCTCTTACATGGCATAAACGTTTAAGAGAGGGCGATGAATGCTGCAGCTCATGACACCGGCAGTTCCTTTTACTCAATGTCTCTATGATAAGTGACAGAGGCCGTACATAAAGCCACGGTACCAGAAGCAGGGCTATCACGCAGCGAAACATTACAACACAATTACAGCACAGATGTGATAAGTACATTCAAATACAAATGTAACACAGAAGCCCTGAAGAGTTTACAATCTAGTCGGCATGTGGGGAAAAGCAGGAGTACATTTGAGTGCATTGGCTGTAGTTCAGTACAGTGGTGCTCAACTCCAGTCCTTTAGACAGACTGTGTCTGTGACCCACATAGATGTCTTAAATCGATGTCTGTCGTCTTGAAAGCTTCTGTACAACAACTTTAAAGGACTTCCATGTTCCTCCGCTCAACATTTAATTGTATTTCCTTTAAGTCCCATGATCCCAGACTAGGTTGGGTACTTTAGTAAAGTGCAACGTAGTCTGCATAAAGTAGTTGAGAAGGTGGAACTGCTGCCTTGTTGTACATTTACATTTGTGGTAGAAAATACTTGTCAAAACAAACAACCTTTTAACGGTGCAAACATCAAATTGAACTCATGGCAATTCAAGTTAAAACAAATCTGACTTTTCTAGGTCTTTTTATAGATTTTATGGCTGGAAGGCGCTATTATTAATGTTACATGTCATGTATATGGAGTGAATATTATTTGATTAGGGCATAAGAAGCTCTTAAAGTAAGTCTGTTATCCCTAGATAAGGTTAGGACCTATAGCACAGAAACAACAAAAGGAACTGTGGGTAAGGGGGGAAAGGTAAAGAGGGAAATGATGCAATACAGATAGAACTGACTCATCGATTTAAAATGTCATTTCATTTTTTTGTTTTCATTGTCTAAAGTATATGTGATGTTAATACAGTATATTGTATTGTATAGGATTGTGCCTCCAATTAAGCCAATATACGAGACCTTTTGTTTACACTCACCTCATCAAGTGACATCCGCGCTGATATAATTGTTATGATCAGCGCAGATGCAGGAGTGTGCTTCAAAGCCAAGCAAGTATTCTTACCTACTACTCTGGTCTGTGCGATATCGCTATCAGCCTAGCCGTACCGAGTATACACACGGACACCGGATCAGGCCATGGACGGCAGCGAACTTTCAAGCCCGGTTAGAATAAAGACACATTATGCCTCATACCTATTAATGGCCACAATCAATATTTAAGACTCTACGGTTGCATTAGCAATAATACACCTAGGGACTAATGCCTCTCAGTGTGCATATTAACACGTACCTTATCATATGACATCTGCACTGATATAACAGTCAAGATCAGCGCAGATTCAGGAAAGAGTACTTCATACCTTATCAGACCCACTGCTATGGTAAGTTTGGCACAACCAATAATTGTATGCAACACTTGCACTGAGATCAGTGCTACTGCAGCTTTCAATTTGGGAGGATAAAGTGTGTCTTCACATCTGAAGATACAATATATCACTATAGCAGAACACTGCCATTGAGTGGTATCTGCGCTGATACATACATTGAGATCAGCAGAGCTACAATATCTCCATGTACAACAGTACTTGATTATACATTCATCCAGTTATAATCAATACTATACTGAACTAGGAGACGATAGCATTACTAGCCTAACACATGGTAAAGGGGTTTTGTATTCTACCCCACTATACCCCTATTAAGGGTTTCCCTATCTTTATTGGACCATATTTGAGGATTAACCTTAGTCATGAAAATATACAAACGTTTGACGTGAGCACTCTTATAGTGCCCATCCTGCGATCATAGTCACTATACTAGGGTTGTTTGATTTTAATATCCTTTATTTCACACATTAATTTTAGACTTTTTTTTTAACTACTTCAGAAATCACCAGTCAGGGATTGAATGTTAAAAACTAGGTTTCCTGTTCTTGTGTATTTTTATATTATTATCAGCCAAAAATATACATCAATTTTGTAGTTATCTAGGCGTAAACTGTTAATTAAACCAAAAGGTTTGCAGAAAATAGCTACTAACCTACGCATAATAATATAATCCTGCATTTTATAGTAACATTGCCTTTGCGAATTAACAATGCCTTTTCGTCAAATTGAGTAAGACAATATTATACAGTTTCTTACAATAACAACAGAAGCTTCGCTAATCAGTATTTGAAATGACAGAGATGGGCCGTCTATATGAATTGTATATACTAAAGTTGCATTCACAAAACGCTTGCTGTAGTGGGCTTCTCTGAACCAGTGTGATTATGAAGCACGCTTTGTTTTCCCAAGTTCATGGTTTGTATCCATAACTCTTTCTTGTTTGGCGAGATAAGGCCAGCCTTGTTTCTGTGACTGCCATTTCAAAGACAGATTCAGAGTTGTGTGACTTCCGATCTTTGTGTTAAGCACGGAGCTCGACCACCTGCACTCTGAGCTGCAGCTCCGACTGCTCTGTGCCATCTGATAACACACAGGGTGCCTTCAGATGCCAAAACACGTGTTGTGTGGTTACAGCAGCAATGCTTACATTGGGAATATGCAGTCGTTTATTGGTAAAAAATGGGCAAAGTGGATTTTTGTGCAGTAATAATGCATTAGGTCAGGGGTGGCCAGCTCAGGTTCTCAAGGGCGACTAACTGGTCAGGTTTTAAGGATATCCCTGCTTCAGCATAGGTGGCTCAATCAGTGGCTCAGTCTTGGTCTATTGGTGGCCCTTGAGGACTGGAGTTGGCCACCCCTGCATTATCCAACGATTTAAAAAAACATTACGACACGCAGTGATTAGTTTGCTGGTGTGCAACTGTACATTACCTTCGTAAAGTATCAACCAAACTCGGCAAGCCCGAGGTCGAAATGAAGAGATAGAGGGGTGCACAGTGTTACTTGTAACAACGGTCTTGTGTTGAGGCCCCTCTAGCAAAAAACAGGAAACTAGTACATAGTATACTAAGAGTAAATGCCCAAAAATATAGCATTTTTTAAAATCAAATCCTGTTTGATAGTTTCATTTTTACTGCAGGGGTCACATAGGAAGTGAGAATGTTTTTTAGCTTCTTTTTTCCACTCCCATGACACGAGCTTTCTGGAGGACAATTCCTCAATATGTATTAAAACAAACACAAGGGAGAAAATAAACATGACCTACCATTAGTTCAATTTAGTCTCATGTAGGGATGCTTCTTTAAGTTACCAATTATGGCATTATAATTACAAAACAAACAACGGACAAAATAACAAATCTCTAGTTTTGGGACAGACAAACAGTCTTACAAAAAATGAATTAGATAAAGATTACAAAAATCCCCTAGAGCTTTTACTGGACATGGAAAAGTTAAAAGATCAAAACACGTATACTTGTTAGATTTATTCCTTTTTTTTTTTCAAGTGTCAACTAGCGACATTTAACCTACAAAACCTGCCACTGTCCATTTTGTTGTTGTGTGTGAGGGGTAATGCCTCTATAAATCGGTGTCTAAGTGCAGTGGCTCACAATATGTGATGCAGACACACAAAAGATCACTTTGCTTCTGAATTCAAATGCATCTGAATGGTTTCCTTGGTTGCCTCTCTGCTGTACATTTCTGGCTTATGTAATGCAGAGTTTAGTTTCAGCTTGGGCTTCTTCAAATCCCTTTATTTTTCACCTTTCACAGATTTACAAATCTTGAGATTCTTATGCAATAAATAGTGTTCACGCGTGGGACTCCAGCTGACAGTAAAGCTAAGATCTCCCAGATGTTTTACTCATCATATCGCAAAAGAAACAAGATTGTTTTTCTTTCTAAAATATATTTGACAAAACCCGAGATGCAAAGATGGGGGAGTTTAAGAGCTGCAAGTCATTAAATCTCGGTCTGATTTCACAAAAAGCCTCCGCTATATTGCATTGATTGTATAAGGGATATCTTATGGCTGATTGTGGGCTGGGATAATTATCTTGTTTGCTTGAAATCTTATACCACTAAGATTTTGGTTGTGTGGCAAAGTATCCATTACAAAAAAGAAAATACAAATCAGTTGAATTAGCCAATTCCTGTTTGATTAACCCCTTGGTCAAACAACACACTGCTTAAAGGTGCAGTTGCACCCAATACATCCTATTTTGAAGGTGAGTTGTGTGTGATGCCATTTTACGCAGATTACCACGTATTCATCCACCCCCCCTCCCTCCCCAGGCTGTTTTTTTAATGTAATTTGTATTATAAAAGGCCCAGAGACTGCAGCAGTGTTCATATGTCAACTCTGTTTATTCTCACTTGTTTCCCTCTATCAAAGGAGAGGGCAATTCCAGTCCTCAAGGCCTACCAACAGGTCAGGTTTACAGGATTTCCCTGCTTCAGCACAGGTGGTGCAGATCAAGACTGAGCCACATGTGCTGAAGCAGGGATATCCTGAAAACCCGACCAGCTGGTGGCCCTTGAGGACTGTAGTTGGTCACCCCTGCTCTACCAGGCATAGAAGATCTTATTAGAAAAAAAAATGTCTTATGGTAATTTTCTCAGATAAGGTTTTTCGAGGTCTCGAAGGGCCCTGTTCAATAAAGTCAGAAGAGTGTCCGAAGGCGAATTTTATCCCTGAAAAGAAGGTGAAGACGGCTTTTCTGTTTTCAACATTGAAATGATCACAGCAAAGAGGTAGTGAAGACAGGGCAAAGTGGCTGAGAAAGGGGAGTGAGGAAGTGTAAATGTTTTTCTAAATTAACATTGATCAATGGGCCACTTGACTTAAGTGATCAGTGGATTTCTACATTTTAGCAACTGCAGGACCATTTGGAAAAGTATTATGTTTGCAGAACCCGAGGAAACCATATCCTATGGACATGTAAATACTACTGCATTAGTAATGCATATATTTTTTTCATATATATAATTTATATTATTACAGTATAACATTTATTAACCTGTTTCAGAAAGGAAAAAAAAAATGGGAAAATGGCCCCATAATAAAATTGTTCCAGGGGACCCCCTCTTACACACAGACAAATGGAACCACAACAAAAAGAAACTAGCTTAAAAGCAGCAAATCGGATGGTTGATTTTTTTTGGGGGGGTCTCTGGATATAGGGGAGTGTTTGTCAACAAAGTGTTTCCTCCCCTGTCCTTATCAGAGAGCCAATAAAGATAAGGGAAGGGAAGGTCATGCTGGTCACACAGTAATATCTCACAGTAACATCACACAGTGAAAAAAGACAAAAAAACAGCGCACAACGCTCACAGTGTAATATAGTTTAGTAAAAGAATACATTTTAAAAAAGGATGGTAAGTAATCTGCATACATCAGATAAATAGGTAAAAAGCATATCATGTATCAAGACGTGTTACGAACGCTGGAAACAATCCGGTCAGGGAACTTTCGTCATCTGGTCTCACTGTGTAGATCTTCAAAAGATGTCTCCCTCTCTAAGGTAGGTGTCCCCACACCAATGGGCACAAAGGATCCTCCTCAGGGCAAATGTATAGAGAACAGCCCCCGTAATACAGGTAATCAGTCCTCTCCGGAATCAAACCTCTTAGATAGATATCCGCACTCCACCATACGGTGTCACTACCAATGTGACGAAAGTTGTATTAAAGTACAAAAATACTTGCACAGATCAACGTTTCGATCCCCCCTTGATAAAGATCTCTCTTTGGGATCGAAACGTTGATCTGTGCAAGTATTTTTGTACTTTAATACAACTTTTTTACTTTGAACTGCTGAGTGCTTGTGTCTCTGTACCTCTTCACTGTGGGTACTGTATGATATATATATAGATATATATATATATTTTTTTAAAGCAGTCAAGATATAAAGAAGTTAAGATAGCCTTCTTCGCTAATTTCTGTGGCAGAATAAAAATATTATAAGCTGAACAACATTCTAGGATAGGCCATTGCTTTCAAGGTTTGAAAACTGAAATGCGTGCAGTGTGTGGGTTCTGGAGCAAAATATATTATTTTAGTTGTTTAAGTCTCATCTGGCATGATTCTATTGAATTACAGGGTATTATAACCGCTGACAATGAATGAGATGCTCTGAAACAGGGAGACATCACAGGCAGAACTTTCACACTGGAAAAATGAAGAGAAAATTCTCTACATCAGTGCTTTCTTAATGGCAGCCGTACTGGTTTCCAAGGACTTTTGCGATTTCCTGTGTTATCACAAACATGTAGTTCTATACAGGTATTACTATACAGGCAGTCCTCGGTTATCCAACGGAATCCGTTCTGGAAGTAGCGTTGGATAGTGAAACCGTTGTAAAGTGAGTCCCATGTTAATCAGTGGCGATGAGCGTTGGATAACGCATTCAGGTGTCGGATAACGCATTCCGGCATCGAAAAACAGCCCAAAGGGTTGCATTGTAAAGTGTTGGATATGCCATTCGTTGTAAAGTTAAGTCCTTTTGGGACTTTGCAAGAGACGGTTTGGTCTTTATTCGGATTTATTATTATTTAAAGGACTGATTTGGCGCCGGCAATTCTTTCTTTTCTCTGTGATTCGTTGTGAAGTGAAACTTTGGATAGCGAGGACCTCCTGTACTTATATTGGTGTAATACTGTGCCCTGGTTTATCATATGTCATTGTCTTAACGCGTTAATCAAATATTGTCCAGTGTATTTCTGCAATGTCTGGTCATGCAAAACCTGGATATTCATGAGGCAAAAATGACAGACATTCAACCAATAAATTACCAACACAACTACATGTGATATTACATGGCAGCATTTAAAAAAAATACTTCTTCTTAATACAAAATAAGCTGTTAAACAGTTTTTTATATTTCAAAAACACACAGACACACACACACAACTCAAATCCTTATCTCACTGCATTGTACTGGGTAGAGAGGGAGAGCTGGAGTATACAAGTGGTACTTATATTGCTAGGTTTAACTGTACTATGAAACCTTGAACAATATACCAGGCTAAAGTGGGAAAGGTACTTGCCAACATGCAAATGAGGCCGGGATAGCAAGTAAGGCCTCAACCCCCAGGTATGGAACACACCAAAAAGCATGACCCTCATTCTCCGAAGGCTGGAGTCTCCTTGGGATCGACGTTCAGGGAAAAGGCAGAGCGGGCTAAAAATCCCCGAAGGTTAAACAAAAACTGTCATTCCAATTTAAATCTGGCTACCTACAACTGCTGAATTTTCCAGCGTTTGTTGGAGCAGCGTGGAGAGGAGTGGCTTGCAACCGCAGTACCTGGAAGATCCTTGGAAAGACCTTCATCCAGCAGTACATCGACAAGGGCTAAAGATATCCAGCTCAACCCCGTTATAGCGCGATCCGGTACAACGAGGATCCGCTTACAATGTGGTCTGAGTATGGCTCCCGATTTAAAAGCATCTCCAAGTTTTTTTTTTTAAAGCGAAATGGCCGCTGTGCGAGGACTTACCTGGCATCTGCAGCTCTCTCCTCGCTTCATCAGGCTGCGTCCACGTGAGCGGCGCACATCTCCAAGGGTTTTTTTTTTATATAACAAACATTCAGTGCTTTATTGCTAAAGGACACACACAGACAGACACCCCTCCCCTCCACACTAATAATTTTAGCAAACCATGCAGGAATCGAACCCATGACCCTTCAAACACTAATAGGGACGCTCTACCACTGCAGTATAGGATTGGTGTGACACACACAATACCATGGAACCATATGCAAGTGTGATTCACTGTTTTGGGCTAAAGAAAAGGTGTTAGTCTGGACCATCCTACTATCCCAGAGGATCCTCGCTGACTGAAGGCACTGTAACCATGAACAAAGGTACCCTGTAAACCTGTCCTGATATTCCCCACACGAACGCAGAAGTGCTCAGCCCTCCTGTTACCTCACATCACCATCTTACATCAAAGATACTAGTAGCAGACCAAATCTCACTTAGGGTGGGGGTAAAGGTGCTACATGTAGTAGGTTCCAATGCGGTTTTGTAAAAAAAAAAAAAAAAAAAATTTTTTTAACATCAGTGCTGTCAGAGAGTCCAGTAACATAGTGCTTTGCTTTGGGCTAAGGATGGGATTCTCAACCCAACTCCTCAAGATACCCCAATAGGTCAGGTTTTAAGGATATCCCTGCTTCAGCACAGGTGGCTCAATCAGTGGCTTAGTCAAAGACTAACCTGACCTGTTGGTGGGACTTGAGGACTGGAGTTGAGAACCCCTGGGTTAAGGCTCCATCAGTATTAACAAACAAAACCTGCTAACACTTCCATCAGCACACTGGAATGATATCCATGTATTATTAGTTTTGGGGGGAGTTTATTAAATAGCAGTCATTTTGTTTCAATGGCATACAATACATAAAGTGTATATTTTATGAATTCTAAGTAAATTGAGCACCAATTATGTATTTATAAGTGATTTTGTCAACAGCTTTTTTCTCAATGCATTACTGGCCCCTCTAGCAGTGAAGGGGTTACAATATTTGACACCATCAGTGCTGGAGAACACTTTAGTTTCAGCACATTGTGCCCCTTCTGCGCCCTTCTCCCAGGTGGGACACTTGCAAGCCCCCCCAAAGTTGCATTTTGTCATTTTGCTGAAGAAAACAGTCATAAACTAGAACTCCAAAGCGTGCCTCTCCAACACAGGGAAAGTCACAGGTCAGAGTCATTGTACACGTATCAAACCTCTTCAAAATGACTTGCAAATATATTCAAGCCCATTGTGAAGAAACATTTCCTTTTACTACAAATAACTACCGGCCGTGTCTTGCAAGCGACGGAGAGGTACATCAAGCAGAAAGAGCGCCAGAACACACACTTGTTTTCAAAGTCATAAATCCTTATTTTAGCCTGCAAACCTAAAAGCCAAGCACGGATAAACTATTTTCTCTAAATGCTAGGTCTGATTAAACCGTAGCACTAAGTGACAGCTGAACTTTAACATTAATATGATATTATTTAAATAACGGCATTTTTTGTGTGTTTACGCTAAAAATGATGAATGATTTTCAGACAGCTAAATCGACATAAAGCGGGAGGCTCCTTTAATGAGATTTGACAAAACGAGAGACGTATGCAGAGTATTTGTTACAGCTCAGGTCGCAGGGGCCTTCTTGGGGAGGCTGCTGGGCCTCCCTGTTTGATTGTCTACAGGCACTGGAGCATCTATTTCAATTGCCAGTGCGTTTCCCTTCTGGATTTTACATTTAGATGGTGTCATTTTCATATTACTCTTAATCAGACCATTTTGTAAGCCTCTGTTTGGAGGTGGAATTGTATGGGGCGCTAATATTAGGTGGCGTACAGCACAGTTAACCCATTCACCCTGTTCTCTTGGCACTGCATCATTGCTAGAGAAGTTTTAGGATACCTATGCTAAGAGGACCTCATGGCATGGTGCCCCAATGTGAAGCACAGCTACAGCTCTGTGCTTTAGAAAAGGTAACCAAGGTTTTTGATGCAAGGGTATCTGGCTCGCTCATATTCTAATCCTTAGTCAAGACCTAAGTAGCTTGGGACAAGGGATGGAGATTTTGGGCCTTCCCTTACTGGGTCACCCTTGAGCATAGGCTGCTCTGGTTTTTAAATTAAGTTGTTAAGAGAGTTACGTTTTTATTAATCCCCCTAGATCTCTATAACCCCAAGCAGTTCTCAGCTCTGCCACAGTTAGAGACAGGATAACGGACAGCAGTGCTTGTGTTCTTATGTTGCATTAAGCAAACAATTCCAGGTCATTCATAATTCTGACTCGCTTGAGGTTTGTGACCCAAGCATTCCTGGTCACAAAGACACAAAAAAATACTTATAGACACTTGGGTTGTAAAATGCATTGCAATCATTTGTACTAGACCGTGATAAATTCATTATCAGGTATTTTGTTATGGCACTGCCAACCGACTCCGACACATCAAAAGTCTTAACCAAAAAGGCAAGAGTCACATATTGTGAATGAAATAATAAATATTTGCCCCTACCTTTCTCTTACCTTCGTAACATTCCGGTCAGAACCCTGGAACTTTTCCCCAAGTTAGCATCTGTTTCTCTGAGCTACGAAATGACAACAAAGTATTACATTAAGATACGCAAGCAATGTACTCAGATCAGCCCCTAAATACTGTATCTTCAAATATTGCACACCTGAGGGGCAGAATACTGTTTGAATCACGCACATAAAAGGAGCAGAACTTTCATCTCGGTGTCTCACATTTTGAGTAAGTCCTAGCTGGGACTTATTTCTCACCAGCTATAAACCACTCAACAGGAAGCCTTCTGGGTACCTTCATTGCGAAGTCTAACAAAGCACAGGTGTAACCGGATAAATTAGCCCTATTAAAGTGTGAACAGTAAATGGTGTTATTAGTGATGAGTGACCTTTCAATGACAGCCGCTGTACTTGCACAAGATAACTTCTAAAATGTAGATAATTACTTTCAGTATAAGGAAGTCAGAACAGATACTGAACACAGTGACCTCTTTTTTAAAAGCAAACAATGAAGGGGGGTGGGGGGGTATGTATCAATGCTTATGTGATGCAATGCTAGGATTTGATATATTTATTAAATAAATTCGCCCCAGAGTAGCACCAGTTTTGCCTTAAATCATACACCCTTATATAGATCATTACACTTTTTACATGAACAGAATTCACGGTGTTACTTTCAGAATGCATAAACAGAATTGGGTCAGCTAGATCTGCATGGTTATCCTGAAAACATGATTTATCTGGGGAGTCCAAAGTCAATTTTAAATAGGCTGAGAGTTTCTTTCCCATTCTGTTTGGTGGTTACAATCACGGCTTTTTTCATCAATACTTCCTAATTGTAATTTCTAATTAGAGCATGTTTATCTCCAAGTAGCTTCATTTGTCACAGAATTGCTTCAAACTCGCCTTTGATGATGAAAAAAGTATATGCTAGAAAACAGCATGGATCGTGCTTGGAGTGGGAAAAAGACGGGAACAGATATTTGCATAGAAAAAAAGAAGAAGATCTAGTAGCCATCTGCATCTTTGCGAAATCAGATTATTTGAGAGTTCTGACACCTTTATTACAAACAGTATTAAAATTACTTTAGATACTGTATGGTAGTACCTGAGATTCTAAGAACACATACATGTACTGTATCTTCAAATTTGTCTGGGGAACAAGTGTACAATATAGAAGAGTAATGACAGATGAGTGAACTGGTCCAAATCCGTTTTCCGGATTTTCGCTGATTGTTTAGACCAAATCCATCTGTGGCTTGGATACTAAAAAATCAGAGCAGATTAATTTGAATCTGACATTGGATACAATCCGGACTGAGTTTTAAGAATCAGAACTCTGATTCCATATTGAATCCGAAATCCGTGGACAGATTGTTAAAAATCTGCACTCAGATTAATAGGGAGGAGAGAGGGGAAAGAGTGCTTTCAATTTAGTGTCTCCAGGTGTGTGTGTGTGTGTGTGTGTGTGTGTATACACACACACACACACAAACTTCCCTCCAAATAAATTGGGGAGATATGCTGAGAAAGGAGCACACCTGAAATTCCCTGGGAGATATGCTAATGCCTATACAAATTATATTTAAATGAGTCTCATCCCACACTTCCTAAAAATATTTCCATGCCAACTATATAGAGTTTATAAGCCCAAGGTACCTAGTGATTGGAATGGTGTACTGGTGTCGAACAACAGGACTAGAACACGCAACCACTGCTTTTTGAAGCATCAGCTCTAGGGAGCTAAACCAGCTGATGGGTAGTATCACTGTCACATTATACTTCTGGTTGGAGCTGCTCACTGCTCACACGTGTAGCTGGATTAGCTACATGTATGAGTAGTCAACAGCTACAAAACAAAAAGTTTTAGCTATTTGCATATCTCACAGGTATCTCAGATGTGCTGCACAAGGAACATTAAACTGCCAACCAGGAAGCGGAAGTGGTCTCCTTTTAAATGAAGCAAGGGGGAGGGAGCTACTACAGGTATGAGCACTCATTTGGTACTACATGACGGATATGCACAAAGGTGGCTACAGGACATAAATATTCACTGGGCCATCTGCCAGAGTGCCAGGCACATAGTGAATTGAAATACTTTATTTAAAATGAAATAAAACTCTACAAACTGCAGTTAGTGATTGCGATGGCTTCCTACACGCACAAAGTGTTATTGGGTTGACAAGTTTAAGGCACCTTATGATGAATGGGGTATGGTGTCAGTTCCAACAAGATCAGAAGTTGGACCCACCCAACCTCTGTTATTCAAGACAGCAGCTCTAGCAGTGTGAGCTAAACCAGCTGATGGCTAGCACCACTGTCACAGTATACTTAGTTCTGATCTCTACTTCTCATTGATTGCTCATACCTGAACAAAGCACTTTACCCTCTTCTGGGGTAGAGAAGCATATCTAATAAGCAGTCTTCTGCCATGTGACACCTTCTAGCGCAGGAAGACACCTTACAGTCCATTTATTTTTAAAAGGCTTTAATGTATTCCAGCACCAAAGTGCATTATGGGTGAACACTGTTTAGTAAAAGTGGCCCACTTCCTTTATTATTTATAAGATTAGAAGTACTAACTGAAGTCACCAGGTCACGTTGTTATATTACTTTCTCTCTGCATCTTCATTTTATATTGATCTTTATTTGCTCTTCTTCACCTTGTTTTTACTTGTGTGTGTAAGAAAAAATGTTTTTTATTTCATCTCAACTGGCTTCAGCTACTCAAAGCCCTCAGTACATAGTATTACTTTGTGTCCTTTCAAGGTTTCAAACAACAAAATAGATAGCCCATGAAGCAGTGTTTTTCAACAAGGGTTCCTAGGAATTTTCTGATCATTTGAAAATTATATAAAATACAGAAGAATTTACAATGCATCTGATCACAGAGTTTCTATAAGAGATGGTTTGGGGTTCCTCAGAATATCACTTGGGGTTCTTTAACCAAATACAGGTTGGAAACCACGGCCATGGAGATAGGTTAGTAGATAGTAGTGTATTGCTTGCCATCAGCTGGTTTAGCTCATACTGCTCCCTAGACAAGCAGTAGTTGTGGGTTCTAGTCCTGTTGGTTCTTACAGAAGTACACCATTCCAGTCATTATAGTGCCTTAGGCTTATCAACTCTATACTGTATAGTTGGTATGGAAATCCTTTTAGGAAGAGTGGGATAGGACTGATTTAAATATACTTTGCATAGCTATTAGCATATATCCCAGGAAACCTCAGGTGTGCTCCTTTTTCAGCACAGGAATGTCCAACCACTGGAAACACTAATAAATTTAAACTTACGCTCTCAATTTTTAACAATCACAGCGGTAGAATTTTTTTCCCCCTCGAAAAAGGCATATTTGCCTTTTTGAGCCTGATTCGCGGAAATCTGCGGCTCAAAGGAACGGCACGATCCGAGCCAGATTCAAATTCTCAAACTGCACTGTACAGGCAGTCCCATGTTATCCAACGGAATCCGTTCTGGAAGTAGCGTTGGATAGTGAAACCGTTGTAAAGTGAGTCCCATGTTAATCAGTGGCGGTGAGTGTTGGATAACAAATTCAGGCGTCGAAAAACGGCCCTTAGTGTTGCATAGTAAAGCATTGGATATGCCATTCGTTGTAAAGTGAAACGTTGGATAACGAGGAATACCTGTACTAGACAACAGTGAATGAAGCGGCAGACGTGGTCTCAAAAGATTTGGTTTAAAAGACGCTTATGAATGTTTCCCTTGTTGGCCCAATATACAAAATAAAAACCTGCATTGGGTATCCCCCTGGAAACAAGTCAACTTGAACTCATGTACTAAGAAAAAGTAGCATTATAATCCAACAGTAGGCGTCACCAGCTTTAGAACCCAAACAATCATGAGATTTTGCATATCCCTTTCTACTACACTATTGCAGCTCAGAGCTGCTTTGAGATGAGATGCTGCAGAACAAAGTTGCACATACTCTTTCTCTGGCCCTCTGGATCTTCTCTCTGTCCTGGCTGAGGTTTTCCAAGACGTCCTGGCCAATTTGCTCTGTAAATATAAAAAGAGAAGATTTTTGTTTACTAATGGAAAGTCAAAAAATAAATAAATCAGAGAATGATCTCCACACACTAACTTTACCTGCAATATATATGACTTGTCTTGAACTTTAAAGCTACAGTAATCCAATATTTTTTTATTTTTCTGTTATTGAATCAGGGGACGTAACCGCTCACATGCTCATATCGATCCAGATATAATTTACATTTTAATGCAGCAATCTGTGCTAGATGCAGGTATGAGTGTAATTCATATCTTTTTAGTACCTTTAACGCTGAGAATGTCCTGCTTGTTAAAAATAAATACATTTTTAATGTTAAAAATTACGATTTTCTTAATGTCCAGCTAACATTTAGACTGCACTGGGCTCTGTAGAGATCTTCATTGTAACCAATTGTAACAAATGCTTACAGCTCCTAACCAGAGCATCAGATTTAGAAAAGAAAGACCAGTTACAACATTGCGGTTTCCAGTCCTGCGGCAGACACTATTACATTGTAATCCCCATTTGCCACAGTGTATTCATCTATATTTAGGCATTAATTAAAAAAATATATACATTATTTTTCCTCGCCCATATTGTATTCTCTCCTTTGGAAGTTGCCAGAGAGACCAGGGTGTCAGAAATTACAACTCGGAGATGGCTGCGTGTTCCCATCTCAAGTGCGATTGTAAATAGGCTTCAAAAGGCCGATTAAAAATGCAAGTTATTACTTCAACAGAACATACTGTAGAAATCTCTACTCTTATTACTACAAAGTATTGAGTAGGGTTACAATCAGTGATTACATACTGTACATGCCTACTGTATGTTTTGGGATTTGGGCGAGAATCCTGCGTAGGTTGTATTTCCTGCATATAACTTGCAGTTATTTAGACAAAATAGAAAAGAACCCCCTACGAGTTACCCAGCTGAGATACAGCAGTCTTTTGTCTCTGCTCCCTGCCATTACAATAAACATTCTTGCTTTTTTTTACAGCGGACTGTATTTTAACTACAAGTGATAAATGTTCTGAGAGATAAAGATCATACAATGTATCAGTGTGCATTTCAGCATCCAGTGCCAAGTGCAGGAAGATAAATATTTCCTCGGATATCTGACCACAAAATTGACATTCCCATTATGCTATCTTGTCCCTGCTGGCTGTGTTTTTTTTTAGCTGTAAGTACAATGCCTCCCAAAGGTGAAACGTGGTAAAAAGTTTGGTTATACTGCTAAGAAGCTGTAAGTCTACGCAGGGAGGGATTTGAAGACCAACAGTATATGATCTCTTTATGTGTACACATTAAAATAAAAATATATATTACATAGAGTAGCAAGCAAACCCAGTACTGATGATGTTAAAAGTCCCCTAATACGTCATGTAATATTTACTAGCCAAGAAAAAAATATTCAGGAGTAATGTGGGATTTAAAAAATATACATAAATAAACATTACAGTGACAACACTTTCTGCTTTGTTTTAAATTACTTTTAAAGGTGACACACAATAAAACAAAGTTTAGGGAGGCGTAAGGAACATAATTATAAAACCCAGAAAAAAAATCCCTGTTTATTCATTCTGATCTATTTTCTCATACATTGAAAAGTGTAGAATGTCTAGCTCTCAAATGGCAGGACAAAAGGGGCACCTTAGATTAATTACAGAACCACAGCTGAGAAATTAGCTTTGAAAGCACTGAATCGTATATGAAGCATTTCACACTTTGACTGGTATTTTATGTGTTGCAAGTGAGCCAAACCGTTGAATAATTATATATATTTTTTTGTTACAGATTTTCTTTCATCATTAAAAAAACAAATTCACACATACGGATAATATAAATTATTTTGTAGCTGCAACCACTTCATATGTATCTATCAATACTTAATATGAAAGCAGTGCGATCTATTAATACTGGGTAATGTACATTGAATATGCTGGTTAAAACTCCCTATTTCTCTGAGAGACTCCCTGATAAATATTGGAATAATTTATTTATTTATCAAATGTTTTACCAGGAACTAAAAGAACGATTCCTGCGCTCCTACCAGTTAGGCTAAAATAAAATAATACCAGGAACTAATACATTGAGAGTTACCTCTCGTTTTCAAGTATGTCCTGGGCACAGAGTTATGATGACAGATACATAGTTACATAAGTGAACAGGGTATACATTGTATACAAGACATTGCATGCACAGTTACAGATAATATATATTATAGGCGTATGTAACAGTTACAGACCAGATTAAAATGTGAGACAGCCTTAGTTTTGAAAGAACTTAGACTGGTGGCAGCTCTGAGAGTCTCAGGTAGATTGGTCCAGGTGTGTGGTGCACGGTAAGAGGAGGCGTAATCTCTGATAAACTCCCTAAAAAACACTCCCTCATTCAAATGTGAGTCTCTGGAAAATGAAGTGTTCTTCATCAGAGCTTTCTACATCCCCAAACAGAAGCTTGATCAGTATGACCGTGGGTATTAAGTCTCCAGACAGAAGGCCAAGTAAATGGGATCTTGCAGTACTTATTGTATAACTCACTCTTTATTTGCAATCTGAGGATACAACAAACACTGATCAGTCCAATTCTAAAACGTGTTAGGGCTAATAAAATGTACAGGGCAGTATAAAAATAAAAGTTCCTAAAAATTGTTGCTGTGACCTATAATTATAGCTATTGACCACTGCTGCTCATAAATATGAGAAAAGGAAATCCCCACATGGTAACTGTTCTGTACATGTAATTTTTCTTTAAGCATGCGGATTGTTCTGAGAGTGGGTGTATATACTTTTCTACTCCGTACCATCACGTAATGCACCATTCTTAGTTTCAGGGAAAAACAGAAATGTCCTTATTTCTCTAAACACGAACAAAGTTTGTTGTTGTTGTTGTAAATGTCATGCCCTTATAAAGTGAACATAACCTGTAGGAAACCTCAAGCTAGGTAAACATGTTTGACTTTATTTGTTAAATCCACGCTGCAAAGCTCCCAGAAACTTTGTTCAATACTTGCGACATTTCCCAGACCCTAGCACAGAATATTAAACGTTCCAGATGTACAATTTCAGAAACAGCTTAACCATCATTCAATTCATTCTTCCTCTTTCCAAGTCTTTCCGCATATCAGTGATTCCATTTAGTTCCCACCCATTAGCGTGGCACTGTCATTGTGTGTGATTCCGAATACACCACTGTCACTTTGATGAATAGTGGCTTTCTCTGCTGATTGTTGAGGACAAATAGGCATGAATACACAGAGGCAGGGAGCATGTCAGCCAGAATATCGCAAAATGAAGGTTTTATAGGACACTTGAGGATTGACTCTGATATTTCAATAATAATAATCTGATATTTTCGGCCTAGGAATGAAGGTCCTGTTATTACGATAACCCCTTTACCTCCCAGTCGCCAAAAATATATAAATAATTGGATAAATGATTCATTTTACAACAGCTGTTTTAGCTTTCGAGCTTATACTGGTGGTCTTTGGCCTCTTAGCCATGAAAACAGGAGTTTGATGGACGTTGACACAGACAATATTTTATGGTGGAAGAGTTATCCCTGGGGTGGCCAACTCCTGTCCTCAAGAGGTCAGGTTTTAAGGATATCCCTGCTTCAGCACAGGTGGCTGAATCAGTGGCTCAGTCATTTTGACTGTTTGTGGCCCTTGACAACTGGAGTTGGCCACCATTGAGTTATACTTTTGGCTCAGCATCAGTAGATTAAGTCAATTTCTGAAAAAATGTAGAGCAATTCATAATGAGGAATGTACAGTGCAATAAAGTCTTTGATATTACATGTTTTCCGTCTGGAAAAAAAGTTGTTAAAATAAGTACATGCCCAAAATATTCAAATCAGCGCTAGGCCAAACTGAAACCCAACTTTTCACTTTTATGTTCGACTTATTTCTCATCCTAACCATTCAATCTTTGATACAGATAAATATAAAATCTCATACAAATGTTGTATACAGTATGTACAGGCTTCTAGACATCGTCATTGCGCTCTGTGTAAATGATTCTCCTAAATTATTCTACTAAAAGAAGACAATGTTTGCCCTTTAGAAACATACCTACAGAGCATACCTACATACATACAGAACAATGGCGCAAGTTAACGCACACAGAAAAAATTTCAGTCATGTAAGATCTCGTAGATCTTCCACGGAAACAGGAAACCCTGAGGTTTATAGCGTATTTTCCCTGTGACTAATAGTCCTTGTAGGGTTAAACTGGAAATGAGAAAAGTAGCTAAACAGTTTTACAAGGCAGCTCCACCTAAATGTATTAATGTTAAATGAAAAAAATGTGGAAGAATAGTTAATAGAGAAAGACAGATGTTTGCTAATGATTGCTGACAAGAAAATACCAAAACTTCCTGGTAACCAAATGAATGTATGATTGACATTACTGAGAAGATGCAAGCAACATACCGGAATTTGAGTTCATAGGTACCCGAAATAAAAGGAGGTTAATGCAAAGTATTGAGTTGCAAAAATAATATGGAGGTAGTTGGGTCTGGACTATACATGTCATTATAACAGAGGGCCCACTATGTATAAGATCAACATTGAAATAGCTTGCTACAGGTAACAAAAATACCAATGTATCATATTTAAACATATTATACATCACATTGAAATGCTACAGTATCATTCTAGGTAATATATGGCTAGGTTTAAGAAAAGTGTCCTTTTCCGAAAAAAGGTTTGGCCTTTTTCTATTTCCGTTTTTGTCTGAAAAGTTATCAAGATACATTCTGGAACCCTGGTTTCAGGTGAATGAATATTCAGTCTTTGAAACGTTTACCAGAGAGAGCCAGAGGTGCGACCAAGTTTTAAGCACCAACACCAGTACCATTTCACTGTATTATTGCTGTATGATGCCTGCGACAGCAAATTCAAGATCTGTTTTCCACCTTTACAAATTACTCTTGATTATTTTAAGGAAAAAAAATATATATTTATACATTGTATTATACATTTTAATGCGATTGTGAGCTCTTAGGGACAGGGATTTCTTTCTCCCAATGTTACATTTACCTTTTGATCCTATCTGTATTATTATAGTCAATATTTTGTAATAGTTTTGTGACTGGTTATACCCACTAGCACCTTCACATTGCCAAGCCAGCCTCACACTGATGAGACCCAAAAGGTCAAAAGACCTGTCTGTGAGTAGGGTTACTGGCTATGCACTGCTTTAACCCAGGTTGTGCTGAAAAGCTGCGTAATGCGGCAGGCATACACTTCCATGTTAAAATGGATAAGACGTAAAGAGTGACATACTGCGAGTGCTCATTTCCCAGAATCCCTAGCTACAGTGGAAGCAGTGTATGCTAAGAGATAATGGGGAAAGGCAGGGTGCAGACCTGTGAGACATGTAAATGTGCTCACAAGCGTATATTTATTTGCTGTACACTCTACGTGGAGTGTTTTTGTCATTTTTATCACTCACCATAACTTGTTTTGTGTCTGGTAATGCTTGCTCAAATTGTTGTAAAAAGCTCTGCATTCCTGGCTCACCCTAAATAAATAAAATCTACATTCATACGTAGATATACACTGTTAGGTAGTTTCTTCAGTGACACTGCATCATGATCACCAAGCTGCTTCTTGTAGGGTTTCTTATTTTAAAGTTGTCTGCTAATGCCTACATTCTTTCATCTGTTTCCTTTACAATTTTGTGCAAACTGGCTTCAATGTTGTACATCTGATCTGATCAGAAGAAGGTAAAATAACTATTAGTAGATATCCAACAAAATACATCTTGGTTTATTTACCAAATTAAACAAGCAAAATGACATTTGCTTTAAACACAAACCTTTTCAATGTAATTTAATTTTGTGTGTGCACACTGTATGTTGGCAATTACTGACACTTGATACTACACCGCAAGTGAACATTCCTACTGAAAGGAAAAGTAACCTGTGGTACTGATAATTTTTATTTTGTTCTTGTAACTTCTTTTTAAATTTTAGTTTTCAAAGGGATAAAAGGGAGGTACAGAACAGGAAAAAAAAGGGGAGGGGGAGACATACCACTTTATACAATGCTTTCAGTAAAGATTGAATACATATACAACTTGCCTCGACAGGCTTACATATTTAACATGTCGGAGGACCATATCATCTCTCTAACATTCGCAGCTCTGTGCTCCTTTGCGCGGCCTTTCTAATTTAATCTCTTCTACTCTGGCTTTCTTTCTACAGTAAGTGTGTGATCGGTTAACATATCCTATCCCTTATCCCAAGGTTCCCTTACCTTGTTACATTTCTTGGTGGTATGTCTTACATACAAGGTAAGTTTTTCCATGAAACACATCATTTTTTTTTTTTTTTTAAACCCTTAACTTGTGAAGTAGGAACCCTAAAAACCAAATTCTAAAACCGGTAATTTTGTCATTAAATAGAGGTTAAAACATTTCTCCATCAGACACCAGATGCCCTGTTGCTGCCTGAGAACGTAAGTACTCCAGAGAGCAAGCATCTAACATCATTTGATAATGGATCAAGTCCCCACAGGTACCCAAAGCATATGAAAACAGCGCACAACGCCAAATAGTGAAGCAAATTCAACAATATATTATAGAATTAAAAAGGGGGTAATATATCTGCGTACATAAAAAAGGTTGGTAAAAGGCATGTAGTGTGTATCACACTGTTTACCACTCGGCTGTTAGCTGTAGATTCAGGTGCTTGCTTCCCTCTGCTGCTGCAGCTCAGTTGATTCTGGGGCAGGACGTCAGTCTTTTCACTCCCAAGGGGATTTCCCTTCATGCAGCCAGGTTCAGCAGCTGGTACTGGGGCTCGGTGAAATCGCTCCTGCTTCCTAGCCGATATGAAGCTGCTCCTGTACCTTGGCAGGTGTATCCTCTGCAGAGAGGTTAAAACGCAGCTTGCTGCTGTCTTCACAGCAGTGGTGGATTCAATAGGGAAGTTTGAACAGTCTTACAGAGTCTCTCACAAGTGTCCAAAACAGCACACAGGATGAAATAAAAACAGGACAGGCCAACACATAGACAAAGGCCAATGTAAGCAGATATAAGGCAATAGAATGTTACATCCAACTAGTTTCGTAGAATTAACTACTTCTTCAGGGGAAGAGTAGTTAATTCTACGAAACTAGTTGGATGTAACATTCTATTGCCTTATATCTGCTTACATTGGCCTTTGTCTATGTGTTGGCCTGTCCTGTTTTTATTTCATCCTGTGTGCTGTTTTGGACACTTGTGAGAGACTCTGTAAGACTGTTCAAACTTCCCTATTGAATCCACCACTGCTGTGAAGACAGCAGCAAGCTGCGTTTTAACCTCTCAGCAGAGGATACACCTGCCAAGGTACAGGAGCAGCTTCATATCGGCTAGGAAGCAGGAGCGATTTCACCGAGCCCCAGTACCAGCTGCTGAACCTGGCTGCATGAAGGGAAATCCCCTTGGGAGTGAAAAGACTGACGTCCTGCCCCAGAATCAACTGAGCTGCAGCAGCAGAGGGAAGCAAGCACCTGAATCTACAGCTAACAGCCGAGTGGTAAACAGTGTGATACACACTACATGCCTTTTACCAACCTTTTTTATGTACGCAGATATATTACCCCCTTTTTAATTCTATAATATATTGTTGAATTTGCTTCACTATTTGGCGTTGTGCGCTGTTTTCTTTTGTTTCCCTTCTCTTAGTGTGTGTGGGGTGCTGAGCCACCCCTGCGTTTACAGCTGCAGACGCCATTATCCCCAACACGGTTATGTGGCACTTATTATTTAATGTTTAACTATCTCACTGTGGGAGTTGTGGTTTAATTTTTTATACATTTTTTATCACTAAATTGATGGTATAGTCACTGCACTGTATATATTTATACATTTAAACTTTATAGGTAGTTAGGTAGTAGCGCACAGTTTTGTTTTTTGTGTTTATTGACCCAAAGCATATACTGCAAGTTCTTGAATAATATCTGGTTCATAGCATATCCCTTAAAGAAAGAAAATGATTTACCAACTGCTAATACAGATCAATAATCTGGGAGAAGGAGTGGCTCAGTGAGTAAAGACACTGACTGGCACTGAGAGTTTGAAGCAGGGGAGCCTGGCTCAATTCCCAGTGTTGGCTCCTTGTGACCTTGGGCAAGTCACTTTATCTCCCTGTGCCTCAGGCGCCAAAAAATAGATTGTAAGCTCCACAGGGCAGGGACCTGTGCCTGCAAAATGTCTCTGTAAAGCGCTACGTAAAACTAGCAGCGCTATACAAGAACATGCTATTATTATTATTATAATCAAACGTGCCACTGCAGCATGGACCTATTAACATCTTAGCCTAATCTCTGTTATACCAGTGAGGAAGAGGAGTTGTGCTGGCAAGCTTGGGTAGCCAAGTTATGAATGAATGTCAAAGCAAATACAACAAGCCTTCAAAATTCAGACTAGAACTTTCCAATTCACATAATGAAATGCCACACTTTTATGGAAAATGCAATATAATTAGAAGAGTAACTAAACATCTCAGATAGAGGATAATACTGTTATTCCCTATAGTGTAGACAGAAAAAAGGCTTTTGTAATAACTTTAATTCTTATGTATACAGCTCAACTCCGTTATAGCGTGATCCGCTACAACGCGGATCCGCATATAATGCGGTGTGAGCATGGCTCCCGGTTAAAAAAAAAAAAATTTTTGTTTTGTGGTCAAACTGACAGGATTTGCTGAGAGGAATGTCCGGCTACACAAACACACACACACACACACACACACACACACACACACACACACACACACACACACACACACACACACACACACACACACACACACACACACACACACACACACACACACACACATATATATATCAGTGTTCGACAAACCTATACATTTGCTCACCCCGGGCGAGTGGATTTAACTCCCGGGCGAGTAAATATTGGCCCAAGCAGCACACGTTTGGTACTAGGTGGCGAGTAGATTTTTTTGTGTGGCGAGTAGATTTTTTGGTGATTTGTCAACCACTGTGTATATATATATATATATATATATATATATATATATATATAACAAACGACAGAGAAGCCCAATGCTACATCCAATATTACAAAAATACACAGTCAAATACTTATATATTCTCTTGAAAAAGGGTCATTTAGTTTAACCCTTTGGCCAAAGCATTGTAAGCTTGCACACACACACACACACACACCTCTCCCTCTCTCCCTGTACCTCTGCTGGGGGGGGGGGGGGGGAAAGAGAGAAGGGAGCTGGTTCCTGCCCGGCTTCTCCTGACTCTGTGAGATCCTCCCCTACGCCCCCCTCCCTTCTCGCAGACTCACAGCTTCTCTACACAGCACACAGATAAGCTGCTGCTGCTGGGGGCTGCCGCTGCGATGCCGGCTTCAGGGAGAGCTGGAAGAGTGATCCCACCTCTCCCCCTCCGGCAGAAGTAGTATCCCTGATCGTGGCGGCCATTTATTTTTAAAATCACGATCCCGGTTATAACGTCGTCTCATTCTGTGGCTGGGGCTCAGCTGTACTTATATCCGTGTGTGTATATATATATATCTGTATTTGTGTAGCACCTGTTCTCCTCTGCCACGGAAGATCTGACCACTACATGGATATTGTCTCCGGTGCTGTAGCTCACTTGCTGGTTCAGGAGGTCTGAGTGGCTCCACAGTTGTAGTTTGGAAGCAGGAACAGGCGGGCTCTCTCCCTCTCTTTACTGTGCAGTGCCTCCATCCAATGAGGATTCTGCTGAATGCAGGATGCTCCCCACAGGCAATACTCCTTTCCAATAATCACACACCATAGTTGGTCCAACGGCAGCTTTATTGTATAACAGCATGATCGTCCTCCCACCCTGGAGCAGACCCCAGGGGCTTGAGGCCCCAAGAGCCCTTCCCAATCTCCTTGACCCTCTTGTAGGGAAAAGAGTTTCACACTATCCCATAATCATCCTCACTCAATTTGGTGGAGTGTCAGCTTTTATACCCGGGGGGAAGGGCTTGTAATCCCGCCCCATAACAGGGCAGGTCTAAGTACTGACAGGTAGGGTTGCCATAAATACTGGACACAATGGGGAAAGGTGCAATATGTTCGAGATACACACACCTCTCACCTTTCTGCCCTCTATGCGGTTTCCTCCTCTCCTCGGCCCTACCCCCAGGCTCCTGACCCCTCCTGATTGGCTTGATTAACCAGGAGCAGCCAATCACGATGGAGGATGCTGCCCAGCCCCCTAGCAACAGCCCTGCTCTCTCCCTGCTCAGCGAAATCCCGCGGCCCCCCAAGCTTGTCAGATCACTATGTCCAGAGAGGTAACACTGGACACATATCCAGTATTACCTCTAATTATTTACTGGACAGATTGTCCAAATACAGGACAGTCCGGTTAAATACTGGACACCTGGCAACCGTACCGACATGCATCACACCATATATATGTGACCCAGTCAGTATCCTCCCCAGGTATGATACTAACTGCCGGTTTAGGTCTGCCCCTGGATAAGCAACATAGTACCCATCCAGGCTGCAACCGCAGGCTGGGCACTGCGCAGGAGATTAACTCCAAAAATGTCTGTTCTTAGCAGGACTTATAGTGTTGAGGCCAGTAGCAGCCCTAGCCAGGGGCACTTGGCTACATCTGTATAGCGCTACCCAGGTACAAAAGTACTATATAAAGTTATTATTATAAAGCGCGTCACGGCAGTAATAGACGCAATAAAATAATTTAAGACAAAAACAAAACATCAAGAACTTCAAGAATAACCACAGAGAATTTCAACTAGAACTAAAAAATATCTTTAGCTTGCGTGAGATACATTGGGATACTTCAACAAACAATTATGAAGAATTTATGAATATTGTAGTTGAAAGCGCAGAAAAAAAACCCTGAGGAATTGCTAACAAAAAACAAGATAAGAAAATATCAGATGAGACAAAGCAGATACATGAAACGACAAGTAATGAAGCTATCCCAAGACGCAAGAACAAAGATTGAATATACAGAGCTGTGCAAAACGATCCGCAAGTATAACTGAAGATGTAAGAACATTTAACTACGATATGATGAACAAGACTATCATAGAAAGTTGAAGGATAATGTACTCCAGACTGAATATTGTTTAGAATAAAAAAATCATTTATTTAGGTCAAGACTACAAAACATAACAAAAGTTTAGCTAAGACGAAGCAGCGACTTAATATTTGGGAAGACGCAAATCATCACACAAACAAGACGATGGATCAACAATAAGAGACCATGCACTGATCAGAAAGAGGGTTGAGGACTTCCACAAGGAATTGTACAAGAACACAACACAAGACATAATCCAGAAGAGGAAGAGTGAGAAGAAACCACCAATGATGTAGCTTAGAGGTGCGCAAAGTGAAGAGCATGATAACGTGACATCACATGACCCCATGACGTCATTTGACACTGGAGCCGAGGAGGAGAGGGGGCACAAGTTAACAACTTTGCGCACCCCTGGTGTAGCATGTGTCTTTTCAAAAGAAATTGCAAAGGTACTAAAATCATTGACAGATTGGAAGGCTCTCGGGGAAGATGGAATTACGACTGACATTTTGAAATTAGCTGGGAGAATTGGAGACAATCCTGGCAAAACTCCTTATATACGGCTTGAAGAACATGAAAATTCCAGAACGATTGAGTAATACCATATTTATCCTCATCCATAAAAAAGGAGAAAAAGAAGACCTCAAGAACTACAGACCAAAGAACATACTTCTAATCACTTACAAGATTTTTACAAAGATACAAACTAATCTGCTGCAACAGATTATGGACTTTGCCCAGCGTAGAGAACAAGCGAGATATTGCAGTGGATACAGCACAATGGACCACATCCAAAACGTAGAAGAACTAATTTCCCGAACTAATAAATATGATCTACTACCCATTTTAGGATTAATAGATTATGAAAAAGCATTTGATCCTGTCTACGCCTCAGACGTTTTAAACACATTAAGGAAACAAAGTGTTGAAGCGTACATTGATATTATAAGGAACAATTACTTATTAACCACATTAACCATTAGATTAATGAAGATATAAGCAAGATACGTATTGGCAAGCGAGTGCAACAGGGAGACACAGTCACCAAAGCTTTTTACAGCAACACTTGAAGAACTGTTCAATACATTGAATTGGGAAGCAATAGGAATAAAAATTAACTGTAAATACTTGAGTCACCTACAATTTGCAGACAAGATTGTAATTTTTGCCACAAGTCAAGTAGACCAACAACAAATCAGAACTCTCCAAAGTACGTAAGAAATGGGCCTCTATTTAAATCTCAGCATGACCAAAAATGATGTTCAACAAACATTGAAAAAAATTGAATTGAGCTAGAAGACGATAAAAACATTGGTCCGCAACTATTAATGGATGGGAGCATTTTGAATTAATTGAATAGGAAAATTAAGATGGGATAGAGCATATTTTGAAGAAACAAGATAATTTCCAGGGAAACTGTCACTGTGCCTCAAGAGGAAAGTGTTGGCAGGTATATTCTGCCTGTGCTCATGTATGGATGTGAAACTTGGACCGTAAATGCAAAGATAATTCAGACGCTTCAGACAACTCAAAGACGTGTGGAGAGACTTATACTGGGTATTACGCAAAGAAATAGCAACAAAAACAAAATGAATGGGTTCAAAAGCAAACATACACTGGCGACACACTTTATTCGAGCTCGGCTAGTCCCACGAATTCGGGTATACCCGGGTGTATTGAGGTTTGTGACTGTTTTCTGCCCGAGTGCATTGAGATATTTTCCAGGCAGGGATTGAAGCATTTTATTCCCGCTGGCTGCAATACTGCACAGTATATATATATATACTGCATTACAATTCATGAATTTATGCCATCTGGTAGACACGCGAAGCATTGCAGCCTATTAAATCCTAATCATTATCATTTAACAGATCAGCCGCCCGTCAGCCAGGCATGAACCCAGGCTGGGAAGGCAAACGCAACGGGGCTTGTCAGAGGTGAGGAGCGGCGCATTCCAGGTATCTGCCAGGTACATACTGGGTATTTGCTCGAATAAAGTGTGTCGGTGCAGTAATGACACGGGTGAAGAAATGACTATTGTTGGACAGTTAACTTAACTGGATACCCAGGAATATCAACAGACCTAGATGACAATCAAAAGTATGATGTGAGGATTAACTCCAAAAATTTGCATAAGCAACATTAAGAAGAAGGGCTTGCAACCGCAGTATCTGGAAGACCATTTGGGATGCCTTTATCAGCAGTGGATTGACAAGACATGAAAATAATTTTGATTTATACATATTTTATGTTGGCTGAGAAATTTGCCACGGTCTGTTAAATGGCACAGGGAACTGCTCACAATAAGGTGTTTTAGGTTTGGTAGTTGCTTGTAGGAGAACAGGGGAGATTCGGAATATTTCTCAGCCTGTCATTTTTATGGAGGATTGGTTGGAGGTCTTTGGTTATTTTGCATAGAACTTCAAGTTGAGGATTGTCTGTGACAACTAGTGGCACTAGTTGTCTGTAAGAATACTGTCTCAAAATACAATACTTGCTGAAGCAGTGTAAAACACACAAAGAATATCCAGCAATTATTATATATATTTTTTAATGTACTTTAAACTCAAAGTGGTCTTAAAATTAACCAACACAAATACTATTATTAACTACTCTGATTATTCATATACTGCAACGGGCATCTGTTCACAAAAGCCTAAAAATGCAACAACAACAACAAATGTTGAACAATGTCAGAATGAGGAAGACTATCCAAGAACGAGGGAGTAGATCGTATGATATCTTTTATTGGACCAACAAGTAGTTGGTCCAATACCTAAAAAGGGAAGAATTGTTCTAACAAACTAACAGTAAATCCTTCTAAAAATGGAAAGATTTCTTCGGTTACTTTTGATGATGCACTATTAAAGATATTAATCCCTTCGGATAGCATAAAATAGATAGTTCATGGTTAGAAAAAAGTGTATTTCAAAACGAAAATAACACAGAATGCTGCTGAAGTGTGACAGTAACTATACTGTTACAGGGCAATATTGGACTTGCGTCTTCATCAGATAACCCCTGTGCACCAAAGCTATAAACTTTGACAGTGGAGAGTCTAAAGAAAATTGAACTTTTCCTGACAGTAGAAAAGCCACCACGGGGTGAGCCGTTCTGCATCCTAGAAGCCAGCTTGATGCAATTCCTTCTTTGAATACAAATTAGCGATGGGTAATCACAGTATATTTATGAGGCCTTTTGCCTCTTTTCCTCCAGTGAATGCTGTATTATTCATTGCATATGCCCCGACCTCAGTGCGCTCCTGTTCTGACAAATCATACTTGATTAAGACAAATCTTTATTAGTTAGCTAGTCAACTTTCCCATTTATCATTTGCAAATCTCATTCGCCTTCTTTTGGGTGTAATAGAAGTGGCTCAGACAGGGCCTCCGTTCTCTAGACATAAAAAAATTGCTTGTTACACATAATAAGTGCAAAGTGAAGCACAAGAGTCCATAATAGATGATAAAACACAGCTTTAATAGGTATAAATTACAAGCAGGGCAAAGGAAACAGAGCAATTATTTTAGCCAGGCTTAGAAAAATGCTAATAAACTTTTCCTAAATAATTGATTTTTTTTAACCCCTGCTTTCCTGCATTATACACAAGAATGTTTTTAAATTAATCTTTAAACCCCAATAAATACAAGAACAAAAATGTGCTCCAATGAATATTTTATTTAGGACGATAGAGCCAATTCACAAATTAAATAACTAAAATACAGTTAGTTGTATCGCAACAATGGCATTTTCATTAAAGGTGTGTATATTGTTAACACACACACACACACACACACACACACACACACACACACACACACACACACACACACACACACACACACACACACACACACACACACACACACACACTATTTGTTTCCAGTCACTTTAGTTTGGATTATAAGGCTCCCTTATACGCACCAGTCCACACTGCTCAATTGCCTTTCATACTATCATTTCCACTTGAAGATTTAAAATTCAGCTGCTCCGGACCTACAGTAAAAAGTGTCGGACAAAGAAAAACCCAGACACAATCCCTGGAAACCAATCAATCTTTTAATATTGCCACCGGCAGCCATTTTTAAAAGCGTGGTACCGCCTAGGACCAGTGCAGTGATAATAATGTTTTATAAGTTACATAAGGGGTGGCCAACTCCAGTCCTCAAGAGCTACCAACAGGCCATGTTTTCAGATAACCCTGCTTCAGCACAGGTGGCTTAATCAGTGGCTCAGTCAAAGACTGCACCACCTATGCTGAGGCAGGTATATCCCGAAAACATGATCTGTTGGTGGCCCTTGAGGACTGGAGCTAGCCACCGCTGGGTTACATGTAGACGATTTACACCCCTTTACACAAATCCAACGTCTTTTTTTCTATACATTATTCAACTTTGAAGTAAACCAAGTGCCTTGCAGTACAGGATTTGTACAATTGTCAATATGTTTATGATAAGACTGTTTGTAACCCGTAGTATATACAGAGAGATCTCTCATCTTTCCCTTTTACGTTTTATTTCGCTAATGACGGCAGCATAATTCATTTAAAGAAATTAAGGGGAAAGAATAATAAATACCAGGAAACACTTATTAAGGAGGTCCTGGAGTAAATTGCACCTGGCTCATTTTCAAACAAGACGCAAAATATGTGATTTTTTTTTACTTCTAAGGAGACCAAAGTTGTTTTAAAAAGAACATTTACATTAAACAATGGTTTGTAAAAAAAAAAAATACTAACATTAAAATGGAAGAAAAGGCAAGAAAAAGGAATGTGTGTAAATAAAACTACAAACAAGAATGCAAAGATTTTATTTGTGACCATACAGGACTGTTTATTAATGCATCCACAATGTAACACTGATGCAATAGAGCATGGAAACCATGCGACTGAATATTATAGGTAAATCAGGTTTTGTTGTTGTTTTTATCACAGTATTATTACAGAAATGTTGCAATAGATAAAGGTTTGGAAACAAGCCTTCTATGTGTTGTATTCAGGCACAATGCAATAACAAGATATGGATTTGGGATCGTAGCTCGGCTTGCAAAGCAACACTTGTCACTATCCAAAAACTCACCTCTCAAGTCCTTTTACAAATGTGTTAAACCAATATTGGAGCTTCTGTAATTTCACAGTTTAAAAACAGTTAGAAACATAATGACTGCACTGCCTGTGATTAAAGCTTTTACAGCTCTAATCAGAAACTGACAGCCAGATCAAAGATGCTAACTTAAATCTCTCTTCTAATTGCGTTTTAAAATGCCACACCTCAGGCCTGTCTTGCCATTCCCTTTTCAAACCAAATTCTGCTTAAGAAAGATCTAACACTTCTTAACAGTTCATTATCCAATAAAACTATTCAAAGCTTAAAAGCAATCTACACAATTAGTCAGGACCTCAGGGAGTCCACCGGTAGTCTTTATTACAGGGCTTCATATTAAAACACCTTAATTATATTTGTCAAATGGATTTCATTAAAACATATCGCCACTGTAATTTTCATATTTTGACAGTGCTTGCATAAAAATGATTATTGCAAGCCGCCTGCCAAGAACAGCAACAAAACGATCACATTCCAGTAAATTGTAACTAGGTCTATTATTTCCTTTTGTTTGGTTAATTGTACACAATTATTTGCAATAATTAAACATACCTCCGTTGAGAAACGCACATGCAGATTAAAGATTTATCTCCATCAACTGCATGCAGGAATAATTAACTCTTTTTGTAAAGGGTTACCATCTTCCAGATCGGTTTTTAAAGACGTTTGCTTTTAAACTGAGGCTAAAAGTAATTTTGAACATGGAGAGAACATTGAGGTAAACGGTCCCCTCAATTTTGAACATGCTTCTTTTAATGTCAACTGGGTTATTTACTAACGACTTCCAACGGCAAAAACCAGTTCAAAAGAACTGCACTGGATTTAAGCAATGCTCCAATTGCTTTCAATGGAACGCCCATTATAAACATGGCTTTTGCTTCTTGCTCTTGTTTTGCTGCCGGGAGACTTTAGGTACCAGAACTCAACCTATCACGGTACTTCGCACCTGCTTGCGCCAGCCTCTGATTGGTTAGGTGGTTGGATGGAATAATAGGTGGTGTTATTACAATGACACGTTCTTCTTTGCTCACCATCAGGTTTATACCCCTTTTCTGTATAAATAAAAACGAATCCTCAATGCCAAACCAAACCGGGGTCAGATGTAAAATAAAACTGACAGAATAATGCGTTATTGAAAGCTGGTTACCAGCTGACTTCTGGTCTCCTTAAAATGCGCATCCAGGTCTGGTTTAGAAATTGGGGTGTTTATTTGGAAGGGCAAAAGACCCAGGGTTGCCAGGTCTGTCCTCCTAGCGTCAAGAGGAAGGGGGGGGTTTGGGTGTCCCAGATATCACAAAGTATTACTTAGCGGCCCAGTTGAGGCAAGCCGTAGTGTGGAATGCAGATCCGGGTCTCTATTGTTGGCTAGACATTAAATCCCACTATGTAAAAACGCCTTCCCTGCAGGCCCACCTTTGGTGCATAGACAAGGGGGATAGACCACCCCGCAGGTTCGACCTAGGTGCCATCAGACACACCTGGGAAGTTTGGCGGAAATGCAGATCAAAGTTCAAACTAACTGCGCCAGGCTCGCTGCTTACTCCGCTCCACAACAACCCCCACTTCCCCCCGGGATGTGAACCAAAGCAGTTCGACTATATCCGTCTGAAGGGGGTTAGGGTGGTCACCGACCTATTGAGCGATGGAAGGCTGCTGAACTTTCAAGAATTAAGAGCAAAATACGAGGCCCCAGAACTGAGCCCATTTAAGTATCTCCAAATTAGACATTATCTCCAAAAATTGTCCCCAAAATTTGAGTATCCTCCCCTCACCAATTTTGAGAGGCTCTGCCAAACTGGCACACATCAAACAGCCTTGATTTCAAACATATACGCTGGTATGGAGAGATCAGCAGGCCCCTCCACTCACGACTACATGTCCAAGTGGGAGGCGGAATTAAGTATAGATATAGATAGAGAAGACTGGGAGGATATATGGGACGCTGCTTCAGGAACTTCCATCTGTACCACGACAAAGGAGAATATCTACAAAATCTTGTTCCACTGGTATCTTACCCCAGTTAGATTGAAGCAAATCTACCCCCTGGCCCCAGATCTATGTTGGAGAGGCTGTGGACAGAGAGGAGACATGGCCCACATTTGGTGGTCATGCCCAAAAATCCAAAAATTTTGGTTTTCTATTCAAACTTTAATCCGAGAGGTAACTAGCCTCACACTAGATCCAGATCCACTGACCTTCCTCGTGGGCAGGCCAATAGAGGAAATTGACCGCCCGGTAGGAAAATTAATCTCCTCCATCCTTACCGCGGCTAGGTGTGCTGTGGCATTCTCCTGGAAAAAGATCTCTCCCCCCTCCATTCAGGCGGTTAAGAGAAGAATAGATGAAGTAATGCTCATGGAGCGTCTGACGGCGTTTCTCAAACGCAAGACTGCAAGTCATTATAAAATATGGGAACCCTGGGAGGTTCACTGACACCTAAGTGAACCCGATAGGAGACACCATGATCACCCAGACCACAGCCTGAAGGATGTTAGGGTCAGCGGGGTGGGGAAGGCACACCCTCTCACCCCCCACCCCCACACCCCCTCCCCCCATACCCTCTCCCCCCCTCTCTTTTTCAGACCTCTCGCTCCCCTGGTCACCCGGTGACCCAGAGGTCGCGCCACCCTTGGCGGTACACACACCCCCTTCCCAACACGGAAAATCAGAAAACCAGATTGTATTAGGAAAGTGTGACGTGATACATGCCTGTAAATTTGCCTGTTTCCTAATAAAAAAAGTTATAAAAAAAAAAAGAAATTGGGGTGTTTCATGTGAAAGCCCAAATTGGCTGACTTTCCAATTTAATTATGAGGGAGGCTCCATGGACAGGTTTAGCTAGTTTAGTCTTTAATATCAAAAACTTCAATTGCATGCTTACTGTATCTTTCAGTTCAGTCCGGGAGAGCCACCAACAGGCAAGAGTTTCATCATTTCCTTAATAAACACTTAATTAACCTAGCTGTAATTGTCACTAAGTCAATTTGTCTTAGCCTGTTGGTTGCCTAAATGATTGCACTTAGGGAGCCCAGCAATTACAAGGACTAGAAGGGCATCTCCAGGTGACCCTAGGCCTATAGCACAGTAAGCCTGATACTAGACCCTACAGTGCTCTCCAACTCCAGAGAGAACACACGCTGAACCCTGTGTTTCATGTTCACAAAGCAGTGATATCACAGAAAGAAAAAGTCATGTTAACAGAAATTTGACTACATCAAACTTGAAAGTCACACAAGCAAACCAAAAATCCCTTTCTTTTTTAATAAATTGCCAGAGCCTCACTGTAACCAATGTATTATTGTTACACACAGGATACTGTAACCGTGGGGGGCTGGGGGCGTGTAAACTCCAGTCCTCAAGGGCCACTAACAAGTAAGGTTTTTAGGATATCCTTGCTTCAGCACAGGTGGTTCAATCAGTGGCTCAGTCAAAGACTGGGCCACTGATTGAGCCACCTATGCTGAAGCTGGGAAGTTGGGATATCCCTAACACCTGACCTGTTGGTGGCCCTTGTGGACTGGAGTTGGCCACCCCTGCTTTAACCAAACCATGTAAAATGCTCCAAAATAAATACAACGCCAGCATCCTGTTTGTAAGAATATATACATAGAAGGGTGAAATGTTGAGAATGAAGTTTATTTGTTCTCATGCAGTGAGCTAAATATTCTAGAAACAGTGGTAGCCGATGAGGAAAAAAATCCAATTAGCGCCAAATGATTTGATCGTAAGATTTTTATATGAAATGATAAAGTGCGTCACCTGGTGCTGCACGGTAATTAGGGAAACCAAAGGCGAATGACACCAACATTTTTTTCTTTACGATTGAGCTATATGCTGTGCTTTGGTCACCAATTCTCCCTTGAATTTATTATTATAAAATCATTTATTAGCACCTAAATGGGATGGAAAATACACAAGAGTGGAGCTGCCGGTGCTTAGGATGCTGCGGTTTCTTCCATATGTCGAACACACTTCCCCACTTTATACAGAGGTCCCGAGGGCAGTAATCTCTCTGTGCTATGAAAACTGTACATTTTATTAAAAAGCTATTGCAATATTCTAAGTTAAACTGTAAACCTTTCCAAACCTTCGCAGCAGGTCTAATCTTAACCCTTTTACCGACCTGCTGTAAGCCCTACTGGTAATGTGTGGTTAAAGAGCTTAGGTAATGCATTATTTGCCATAAAGCAAAATAGACAATGATATGCTGCTAATTGCATGGGTCCAGAGGATTTTCCAGCCTGTCCTGTTGGCTAAGCTATTGGCCATATAGCACACTGCAGCTGTAAGAATACCAGTCATCTCTGAAGGGAGTATGGGAGCAGTAGCCCAACTTCAACCCTGTATGAGATTACGTAATGGTTTGTGTGCTCGAAATGTGGCTCAAACATGAAGACACCCTGGTCTAACCAGCTTTCAATTCATCTCAGCTATTTACTTTATATCAGTTGATTGATGATACAGTACAGCTATTTGGAAATTACAGTATAGAATATCTAGTCATTGAAGATTGTATTGCAGAAAAATGCATTTTAATTACGTCCCATGCAGATATACTTGCCAGGATTGCCGTGATAGGGTTGCCAGGTGGCTTGTCCAAAAATACTGGACACCCACGCCCACCAGAACACATATAAAAAATACCCCCACGCCCCACAAATGCATATAAAAAATACCCCCACGCCCCCCAAATACATTTAAAAAATACCCCCACCTCCCCCCAAATAAATTTAAAAAATACCTCCACCTCCACCAAATACATTTTTTAAAAATACCCCCACCTCCCCAATACATATAAAATATACCCGCACCTCCCCAATACATTTAAAATATACCCCCACCTCCCCAATACATTTAAAATATACCCCCACCTCCCCAATACATTTAAAATATACCCCAACCTCCCCAATACATTTAAAATATACCCCCACCTCCCCAATACATTTAAAATATCCCCCATCATCCTGATCTCATCTCCCCAGGCTGGCCCCCACCATCATCTTATTATCCCCCTCCATTATCATCTTATTCCCCCCCATCATCATCATCTCACCCTGCCCCCCCATCATCTTCTCACCCTGCCCCCCATCCTCTCACCCTGCCCCCCCATCATCTCACCCTGGTCCCCCCATCCTTGCACCATCTCACCCTGCCCCCCTATCATCTTGTCACCATCTCACTCTGGCCCTCCCATCCTGTCACCATCTCACCCTGGCCCCCCCAATCTGTGTCCTTACCTTATTGCCAGGAAGGACACAGACTTCTCTGGGCCGCCGGGGTGTGGGCTCCGCCCCAGTTGTCCTCTGATTGGCTCTCCGCTCCTCCAATCAGGGACAGGCTGCACACAGACACAAGAGTGGTCCTGCCGCCCCCAGTCTCAGTACTACTCTCTGCACTGCCTGCCCTCGCACCGCCCTCGCGCTTGCGCTGCCCTCTACCACCGCAAAAATGGTAAACCGGACACGTGTCCAGTATTACCTCCGATTTTATACCGGACGGGCAACTAAATTACCGGCCTGTCCGGGTGAAAACCGGACACCTGGGAACCCTATGCCCTGATGATTTTTGCTTTCCCTGTAGCCCACTAACATACAATAACAACAAGCGGGAGAATCCGTAGTCACACTAAGGGTTACTATTCATCATCCACTGGAAAGGAACAAGGAGACACGGCAATAGCCAACAATATTTTATGCTGTACTTAGACCAAGCTGAAGATGATTGTAAGTGCTGTCATACTAATGACTGTTTTGTATTGTGGAACGTTCATTTTTTGGTAGGTACACAGGTTTGAAATGCGTTGGAAAAGTGTGAAGTGCTTAAGCAGAAAACATATCTTTTTAACTGATATATTTACAATCTCAGCAAGACATTAACTACCGTATTTGAAACAATTATTTATTTTCCAGGGTTTCTAGCTAAATTCCACTGACATTTCAGTTGCAGGCTACAAAAAATAAATAAAGGATATTCGCATGTTCGTTAATTAGTTAATTAATTTGGCAAAGTACAGTACAACAAAGTAATGTAGAGATTATCAACATCATGACAGGCCTCATCCAATCATTAAGCAGGATTTTACCTGGACGAGACATGGAAAACTAGCTCATTTTAACAGTGCTATGTAAATTCATGTAATAGTTATCTGTACAAAAATCCTTTAGAAGGACTTCTCAGAAAAAGTAAAGATTATCTTGGTCTTAAATCATCAAGGGAGAAGGAGTATTAATTATAATTTAACCACTGCTCTGCTTGTGAAACGTAACCCATTTAGCAATAAAAAGGCAGGCGTTATATCGGCTGCAGCTGCTTGGAAGCAATCTCGGGAATCACAATGCGATTTTCAACCCATCATCATATTTGTTGAGCATTATTTCTTCATTGAATCTAATCCCAGGAGTACTCAATATTTAAACAGCTCCCTCCCACGTGAAGCTTTGCACTAATATCGATCCACTCAGACTGACACATACCAAGAGGCATTTTCGATAATCAGTACAGCTGTTCAGTGTGTGTCTTGAATTGGGAGTCTAACTCTTAGGTAAACAGCTGAATACTGTGCATCTTTTCCCTTGGCAAACATATCCTTGTAATCTCGTGTTTAAGAACTACTGATTATTCCTCTCCAAATAAAGAACTTAATTCTTAATTTAAACAGTGAGTGTCGCAGGGGTAAATTAAGTCAACTAGCACTTGGCTAGAGAAACCTCAAATAGCTTATACAGCAATGGGGAAATCCACTGAAATCTGAGGAAACCGCCCAAACATTTAGTCAGCCGGCATATTTCTTTAACAGGGATAATATCATTCTTTAACAGAGCTGATATTGTATCCATTGCTTTAAAACATTTGATACAGCAGTGGTGTATCAATGTAAGAGTACTGTAGATGTTACCAACAAAAATGAAAACAAGGAGTCAAAAAGAATTTAATATTTTGTTATACATAATTTTTTCTTGATCCAACTAATGCTGATAACATTTTATAGGATTTATTTAGCTGTTCATTTTTTACATTCTTAGGATGGCATTTACCGTTTACATGGTTTTATCCCTAAAACAATACAGTATGTCTACCCATAACTAGTTAATTTAATTGCTTGTGAAAATATTGGTACAAAAAGGATTACAAGCGTGAGCTATATAAATACACCCTACAGGAATAGCTGCAGACAGCATCCCAGTATTTCTCTATTGTGACACAATGGCCTAGATTGAAACGCCCTCAAATCCCATGGGAGTTAAGGTGTGCTAAATCTTAGCACCCTCTAGTGAATCTGGGCACATGAGTGGGCAAAGGAAAAATATGTAAGGAAATTACCTTATGAAGTAGATATCTTCCTATACGTTTTCTGACCTTAAACTGGCTTTGCCACACTGTTTATGCAGACTCTGGGTCTGTATATCCAGCTCCAAACTGGTCATTTTGGCTTTAAAATAACATTAGCGTAATATCGAAGAGATGTTATCCGACGTGTGTGTGTGTCTATATTAGTTCCTATGCGGACAAGTGATATACAGCATGGTGTGGTCAAATTAATAGGAATAATTACTTTAAAAAAAATCTTGGATTGCTTCTTTTTTTTTTTTAATTATACATGATTGAAGCAGGGGGTCCCCGGAGCTGAACTCCATTAATTTCAGCTCTTGCGACACCCTGCTTCTGGAGATACTTAACTCCGTAGTGGGTGCCGGTAGCCACTCACTATATGGCCGCTTTTCAAAGCTCCTGCACCCTGCAGGCCAATAGGAAGCTGTGACATCTGGTGCAGCTTGTTATTGGCCCATGTGATCGGGGGGCTTTAAACTGCAGAGAGCTACTGGCACCCCCTTTGGAGGTATTTCTGGAACCAGGGGGGTCCCCAGAGCTGAAATTAATGGGGTTCAGCTATGGAGACGTCCTACTTCAAGCCGGTATTAAAAAATGAAAATAAAATTAAGAAAGCTGGCTTGGATTGCTCCTTTAAACACCATAAGGGAACAGTATGTATCAATTGTAGCTGTTATTTTTGGCCAATTTAACTGAAAGTATTAACCCATAGGTGGAGAAAAAAAACAACTTTAGCATGTTTCCCTCAAGTAAATATGTTCCTTGTTCCGCCCCAAGAAGTCTAACAGGGAATGAAGAGCTTAATGCCAAGTATCCAAGAGGAATATGTTATTTAAAACAGAATGAAACCATAGTAGAAGAGTAAAGCTCCAAATATACTACTATAAACTTGTCATTGGCTTTCACCTGTCTTAAGCTATTTTTATGGGAATTATCTTCTCCCTCTCTCCTATATTTCAAGCCTTCTGTGGTTTCCCACTTTAAACATGTTTGTACCTCTCTGAGGCCTTCAACACAATTCATCATGGGTTGCTGCTGCACCGCCTGAGGGACCTAGCTGGTAAAGGTGGACCGCATTGCAATGGCTGGCTCCAGCAGGTGGCTATGGGGTCCTATGTGTCACCGGTCCCCTTTATGGGCCCTCAAGGATAGGTGCTGTCAACGCTCATGTTCAACGTGTATGTAAGACCGCTGGACAATATGATCCAAAAGCATGGTCTGAAGTGCCACCAGTATGCCGACACCCAGATCTATGCTTCTTTCCATTGCTTCCAAGGGACGGCTGTTGCCACACTGACAGCCTGTCTAGACGAGGTGGCGGCATGGATGGAGATGAATTGGCTGAAGCTCAATCCTGACAAGACTGAACTAATGATTATGGGTTCGGCAAGACGCCAGAATATGGGACAGCGAGTTTGCGAGCTTCCCCTAATCAATGGTGTACGGCCACTGCACATGCCCCGGGTTCATAACTTCGGCATCCTCGTGACCAGAGTCGCAACATGTGAGTCCAAGTGGCCTCAGTTGTTAACTCTGTTTTTTTTAACCTGAGGCTGCTTCGGATCTTGTGTCCACTCCTGTCATCTATGAACCTTGAGTCATTGGTCCACCTTTTTCTACATGGTTGAACTACGAGAATGCCTTATATGCAAGACTACTGGTGTGCCTGATGCAGAGGCTCCAGCTTGTGCAGAACGCTGCAGCTCGGATGCCAAGACATGTTTCTGGCTTTGAGCATATCATTCCCATTTTATGCGATCTGCACTGGCTTCCAGTGATCTTCTGTGTTCAGTTGAAGTTGGCCGTAATGGCCTTTAAAACCTTATACATCCAAGGGCCTGCCTATCTGCAATCACTTTTGAAGCGGCAGAGGGATACTGGCTATGATCTCAGGTCCTCAAGAGGGGGTCCGCCTCTTCATGCCAAGGGTACTGCACCCTACGCTGGGTGGCCGGGCCTTCTTGTGTGCAGCTTCAGAGGTCTGGAACTCACTACCGCCAGAGCGCAGGCGTATAACTACTTTACCGCTGTTTCGGCTTCGGTGTAAGACTTACCTCTTCCTTCTGGCTTTTCCTAACAAAACGATTATATAGCATTTTAATTTAGTACTTTAACTGTAAAGTACTGTGATGCCTCCTTAAGTGGAGGTGTGTTATTACTCAAAAAATAAATAATGAGGACGACGACGGTAATATCTATTGTCATCATAATTTTCTGTACCCAGGACATATTTGAAAACAAGGGTTAACTCTCAATCAGAGACAGAACAAGTCAATTGTGGGTTCCAGTGCAGGTATACGCACCGCCCCCTTCCCGTGACATCCTACCTTGAAGAGGGGCATGCAGGGCCTCACACGGTGCCATCCAGGCAGCTGATCGCAGAAGTTGGGCCCGACTTCTAGTGGAGCCTAACTTCTGTGTTAGGACCGCAGGGTGGGCCCCCTCCAGCAGGACACAGATACACCCTTCTCCACAGGTAGGGTCTGGGGGGGAGGAGAGGCAGAATGAGCCCTGTAGTGGGCCACCATTCCGGCTGCTAAGATAAGTGCCCGATCCGCTTTACGGTGCATGAGAGTACGAGCCCCTAAGAGTCCTCGACCCTGATGTCGCCGAACCAGCTGCACAAGTCGTTTCACCGCTGCTTTCAATGTGTTTAATTTCCTGGTAAAATATTTTATACATACATATCAACATGATGGCAAAAATTAATACCACTGCAGGATGCTGCTAAAATCGGCAGGTTACTTACAAGGTTTATTTCACGAGATTCTTTCATTGTATCTTTGCTCCCATAAATTTGACAATATCAGCTATTAGAGCAGAGGTGGGAAAGTCCAGTCCTTGAGGGCCACCAACAGGCCAGGTTTTCAGGATTTCTCTGCTCAGTCAAAGACTGAGCCACTGATTGAGCAACCTGCACTGAAGCAGGGACATCCTGAAAACCTGACCTGTTGGTGGCCCCTGAGGACTGGACTTTCCAACCCCTGTATTAGAGCATTGTTACATTTACAGAAGAAAACTCTTACTACACAACGTAAGCTTTTTGGATTTGAATCCACAATAATCTCATGTAAATTGTGAATTGCAGATTTATGAATCAGGTCCTACAGTACACTAAAAACTTCTGAAACAGTGTGCATCGAATGAGATGGAGATGCTGCTGGAGGAAGCAGCATGCATGATTAAGGAAGATGAAAGCAAAACTAAGATAATCTATGATACTACATCCAAGAGAAATGTCTCCATTTCAGCAGAGACAGCCTATTACAGGTAATATTAACATATGATCAATTATTTAAAATCCCAGGCTTGATACAGAAGATATTTTATTTTAATTAGCATCTGTCCTTAATTTTCCAGGTGAAAGTATCAGGGCAAGAGAATTTCCTTGGAGTAAAAAGCATTTCCATAGCCCAATACTAAATTCGACAATTTCATCCCTGTTTAGTTATTATGTCTAATCTTATAGCAACTGGAGTGTTCGAAAATACAGTCACGTAACCGAATATAAAGAATGTTAAGATGCTGATCATATGCAGATTTCATTCTAAGGTGTATTTTTCTATCATTCATACACATTGAAGAAAAAAATAAAATAAAATATATATAGCTCAACTCCGTTATAACGCGATCCGTTACAATGCGAATCCGCTTATAACGCGATGCAAGCGTGGCTCCCAATTTTCGTATTTATGAATACTTTACAACAGGGGGGCGCAAACTTTTTTCCCTGCGCCCCCCTGCCGGCTGTCCCCTCACTCCCGCGCCCTCCTCCCAACCCCAACTTACCCGCGCTCCGGCGTAATGACGTCACGTTGCCATAGCAACGTGACGTCACATGACCTCGCAGCGTCATTTTGACGCCGCGTTGCCATGGCGACACAGGGAGGAAGCCGCCGGAGCCACGGTAAGTTAGGTTTACAGAGGCCCTGCAGCTCCCCCGGCACTTAATTCAAGTGCCTTCGGGAAGCGCGCGGGGCCTCTGTAAACCCCGCGCCCCCCGTCGGCAGTGTCGCGCCCCCCCTGGGGGTCGCGCCCCACAGTTTGCGCACCGCTGCTTTACAACACGATTATTGGTATCTCAAATACTTTATTGTACAATGCATACAATTATACATTATTTCTAATGCGATCCGCTTATAACACGATGTGATTCTTTGGACCCCAAGCACAGCGTTATAAGGGGGTTGATAATATATATACACACACACACAATATTGCGATCCCCACCAAAATAGCAATCACCAGCACTCAGAAATAAATGATTCAAATAAGTGTATTAAAACACAAAAATGGCAAACAAACTCCAACCTTTCGGTCCCAGCAAGAGGACCTTCCTCAGGGAAGTACACTTATTTTATATATATATATATATATATATATATATATATATATATATATATATATATATATATATATATATATATATATATATATAATAGCTGCACTAAGGTGGTGCACAGCTATTTCAAATAATAAAAAGTTATATTTAACAGACTATATACTGCTATGTATATATCTTATATTGCCAAAGATTAGTATCACTCTATATAACACGTTCTTATCATTGAAATAAAGTTTTATGCATCTCCCCAGATATTAGCCATTTTTTCAAGGAAAGGATAGTACATGCACAGACCCAAAGAGCACCTAAAGGGAGCACGTCCAGGAAAAGAAACCCAAGGGATGCGGGAGATAAACCCGGGATATCCCTAAAACCTGACCTTTTGGGAGGCCCTTGAGGACTGGAGTTGGCCACCCATGCGTGTCATCGCAGGTCCAGCTCTGAGAGACCCTTGAAGGTAATCAGTGGGGGACAAGTGGAGCAGGGGCATGTGTTTACTGCAATAGATATTATGTTACTACAAGAGATACTGTAGCTTCTGCTATTACAAGGGGTATCATAACTTCAGGTACCGCAAGGGGTACCGAAACTTCTGTTACTATAAGGCGTACCGTAACTTCTGCTAGTACAAGGGGTACTGTAACTTCTGCTAGTACAAGGGGTACTTTAAATTCTGCAAGTACAAGGGGTACTGTAAATTCTGCAAGTACAAGGGGTACCGTAACTTCTGCAAGTACAAGGGGTACCGTAACTTCTGCTGGTACAAGGGTACTGTAACTTCTGCTAGTACAAGGGTACCGTAACTTCTGCTAGTACAAGGGGTACTGTAAATTCTGCAAGTACAAGGGTACCGTCACTTCTGCTAGTACAAGGGGTACCGTAACTTCTGCTAGTACAAGGGGTACTGTAAATTCTGCAAGTACAAGGGTACCGTCACTTCTGCTGGTACAAGGGAACAGTAACTTCTGCTAGTACAAGGGGTACCGTAAATTCTGCAAGTACAAGGGTACCGTAACTTCTGCTAGTACACGGGTACTGTAACTTCTGCTAGTACAAGGGGTACCGTAACTTCTGCTAGTACAAGGGGTACCGTAACTTCTGCTAGTAAAAGGGGTAACGTAAATTCTGCAAGTACACGGGTACTGTAACTTCTGCTAGTACAAGGGGTACCGTAACTTCTGCTAGTACAAGGGGTACCGTAACTTCTGCTAGTACAAGGGGTACCGTAACTTCTGCTAGTACAAGGGTACCGTAGCTTCTGCTAGTACAAGGGGTACTGTAACTTTTGCTAGTACAAGGGGTACCGTAAATTCTGCTAGTACAAGGGATACTGTAACGTCTGCTAGTACAAGGGGTACCGTAACTTCTGCTAGTACAAGGGGTACCGTAACTTCTGCTAGTACAAGGGGTACCGTAAATTCTGCAAGTACAAGGGGTACCGTAACTTCTGCTAGTACAAGGGGTACTGTAACTTCTGCTAGTACAAGGGGTACTGTAACTTCTGCTAGTACAAGGGGTACCGTAACTTCTGCTAGTACAAGGGGTACCGTAACTTCTGCTAGTACAAGGGGTACCGTAACTTCTGCTAGTACAAGGGGTACCGGAACTTCTGCTAGTACAAGGGGTACCGTAACTTCTGCTAGTACAAGGGATACTGTAATGTCTGCTAGTACAAAGGTACCGTAACTTCTGCTAGTACAAGGGGTTCCGTAAATTCTGCTAGTACAAGGGGTACCGTAACTTCTGCTAGTACAAGGGTACCGTAACTTCTGCTAGTACAAGGGGTACTGTAACTTCTGCTAGTACAAGGGGTACTGTAACTTCTGCTAGTACAAGGGATACTGTAACGTCTGCTAGTACAAAGGTACCGTAACTTCTGCTAGTACAAGGGGTACCGTAACTTCTGCTAGTACAAGGGGTACCATAACTTCTGCTAGTACAAGGGGTTCCGTAAATTCTGCTAGTACAAGGGGTACCGTAACTTCTGCTAGTACAAGGGGTACCGTAACTTCTGCTAGTACAAGGGGTACCGTAACTTCTGCTAGTACAAGGGTACCGTAGCTTCTGCTAGTACAAGGGGTACCGTAACTTCTGCTAGTACAAGGGGTTCCGTAAATTCTGCTAGTACAAGGGGTAACGTAACTTCTGCTAGTTCAAGGGGTTCCGTAAATTCTGCTAGTACAAGGAGTACCGTAAATTCTGCTAGTACAAGGAGTACCGTAACGTCTGTTGCTACAACGGGTACAGTAACCTCTGGTACTAAAAGGGTACCGTAACTTCTGCTATTACAAGGGGAAAAAAAAGGAAAAAGCGCAAAACCCATAGTGCAGTATGACAGATTTAATGCGATAAAAATACGGTTAAAAACACTTACAGACGTAAGTAGATATGGAGCACATAAATGTGTGGCGATCCGTGATGAAGTATCCACCGGAACAGCCACAGTGTCCCCGTCTCCTGCCAGGAGGTTTGTTTCAGTCTGTGACACCTTCCCTCGTCGATCGGTGCAGCTCCGCTTCAGCATCACGCGTGCTTGTGACGTCACTGCGTTCGCGCAGTTCAGCTGGGGTTGGGTTTAGGGCTGACGTTCACTACCTTGATGGAAGCGCTAGCTGAATTAAGTTATACCTTAATATATGTAAGAGGTTGCAATATCCTCATTTTATTACAATTCGATACTCTATTTTTCGTTTTATCAGCATTTATTGTACTTTTATAGTACAAGGGGTACCGTAACTTCTGCTAGTACAAGGGGTACCGTAACCGGTTCTTCTTTAATGAAGTTCCCTCATTTTATTAAATGAATCCTATTTTGTTTTCACAAAATCCAAGAGAGAATAGATTGTATTTTTCTTCGAGTTATGCTTCTCTGGTTTCTTTGTCAGTCCCTGTTACATACGCCTATAACATATATTATCTTTAACTGTGCATGCAATGTATAACCATGTATTTGTAGCCATGTATCGGTCATCATAACACTGTGCTAGGACATACTTGAAAACGAGAGCTAAGACCGTGCGTATAGTGCCCGAGGCAGGCGACGTCGCCCAAAAACAAATGCATTGCCGCCGCGTGCACTTATAGTAAGCGCGACGGGGACAATCCGATGGCGCGTTGCGAATTTTGGTAGCCGCCAATATTTGATTTTTCAAGGGCTGTCGCCTCATGTGACAGCCCCTGAACCAATCAAATGCCAGTACGCCCGCGACGCCGCCGCAAAGCAAAATATAACTTTAGCTAGCGGCGACGGGTGACGTACTACACGCGTGGCCCAACTCTTCCTGGTAAAACATTTTATAAATAAATAAATTCTTGCCCGGCTTGGATATTTGTCACGGAGCAGATAGGCGGAGGGAAGGCGTAACAGTTGGCTGGCAGCAGGGGGAAAGCTCAATAGAAAAATCTTTCGACAATTCCAAAGAATTTAAAGAATTAAAATTTAAAAATAATGACATTAGTTTAAGGAGCTTTGTATGTTGTCCAGAACACGTCTCTCTCTTTTTGGTATCTAAGTGGGACTGCTCCTGAAATGTGCCTATCTGTGTTTAGAGCAGAGGTGGACAACTCCAGTCCTCAAGGGTCACCAACAGGTCAGGTTTTCAGGATATTCCTGCTTCAGCACAGCTGGCTCAATCAGTGGCTCAGTCGAAGACTGCACCACCTGTGCTGAAGCAGGGATAACCATGAAAACTCGACCTGTTGGTGGCCATTGAGCGCTGGAGTTGCCCTCCCCTGGTTTAGAGCCACAAGGAATATGATGGCGACATTCACTCTTAATATTAATAGTGGTATTTCATCAAATTGGCACCACAGATACTACTAAAATAATTGTAACACTGTTCTTCAATGTGTTGCAGTCCCTTCAACAGTAAAGAGTCTACAAACTCCCAAGTGACAACGTACACTGTATATTCTCTTCCTTCAACTTTATTATATACAACCAATTCATTATTTTGTCACGATTAGAGTATGATCTATAGCTGCTGCTTGTCTACTCTTGACTTGCTGCCCAGCACATGGTTACTGGTAAAGGAGCAAATGTAATAACTAGGGTCATTATTGCACATGGGCTTTGCCAAATGCCTTTTGGATGAGTCATGCGCATTTCCTCTGTTTTTCATATATCTTTAGGTTTCCATCAGTCTAAGAAACTGCACTCCATGGTCTCCTTCTCCACATGATCATTTTCTTCTGGACTTCACAATAGACAAATTAAAAGCACATTGTGTTGGGCTGTTCATCTTGTGTAATTGAGCAGTAATGGTTTTGCTGCAGAATACATCAGTACTGTATAGGGTTTTTCCACCTGTATGACTCATTCCGGAACAAAAAGTTCTAACAGGTTTACATAAAAATAGTTTTGTTTTCTGTTTAAAAAGGCCATGCAGCCAGTCAATCCTTAAGACTTAAAACTGTCAACTCGACACATTTGAATTTAATACCAATGTATTCCCTGGGGAATCGGACAAATCAATACTTCCACAGCTGTTTGCAGTTTGTGATACGCGTGGATCTTTTTTTATTTACAGCAATTTTGCCAGTGTGCTTACATGATATGGAAATCTGATACAATATCATAACTAGCCATCTGTTCTACCAGAAAGATTCATTGCCTGTAAAGTTGGTTTAACCCTTCATTTGTTTTTTCTCCCTTTGGAGAAGGTAAATACATTTGCTCTTTTTATTACCCATTATCACTAATATCATTGGTCTCACGGGAATAGACTGGTTTCCATTCCACTCAAGTATTGTCTCATTAGCAAAAAGCGACAGCAGAATCTGCAATAGTCAGTGTGCTGCTGCAAATCCCTCATGTGTGTTTAATTGTGGGGTTTTCTCTTTGTTACCATACATCACAATTGTAGCTCTTTTGTTAGACAAATGATTATGGGATCAGCGGGGACCTTGAGCTCTGGCCCAGGAAAAGCTTCTCTTTTGGGACTTTCCCCTGAAGAGTTTGCTTTTTTTTCCCCAATCAAGAAGATTCAATTTAGTAGCGTTGCTAACCACACAAGACCTCTTGTGGTTGCCTTGCAATAAATCTCCTAAATGAAATACCCACAATTATAGACTTCTTGCCTGCCTGCATATTGGTCTGGAAGAGGCATCTGTTCTTCCAGAACTGAAGAGTAAAAAAGAAGTAATCATCTTTATTATCCATTTTTATAAGCATATCAAGCATGGTTAATATGTTTTACCAGTTGTTCAACCATATTGTAGATTTTTTATTTTTTAATGGGACTATCGAATGATCAATGTGGAAATAGTGAGTGAAAACAATGTAATCTAAAAATAGCTACATAATCCCGGCACTAAACACTTCTATACTGCAAAAGTAATCTGCATAGGTTCTTATATGCAACTGCAGACCAAATAACAAAATCATGCTTTTCAGCATTTAACTACTCATGTAAATGTAACATTAATATATATTGCCTTGATGATTAAGCCACATTTAGTTGCTCCAAAAATCTGCATCTACCTTCCCTTTTTTCTCAGAATTATCTTTGTCTTATCTTCAAACGTTTTCTTTTATTTTTTATTTTGGAGAAATTTAAGACCAGTAAGAAACATGACAATGACCAATGCATATTTTTTTTTTTACTGGTGTCTAATTTGGGATTCACAGTTTACTGGGTAGTTACTGCCAAGTTGTAGTGGCGAGCGTTGAGTTACAAAGCACAGTGGCAGACAGGTTTTGTCCCTGCAAACGCTGTTTTTCCATCAATATTTCTCCAAAACTACTCCAGGATTTCATAAGAGAGTATGTTACTGGGACGATAGAAGGGAAGTACAGTCAATTTGTACAGTGTGTGTACATGTATAGACATACATACATATATATATACACAGTACATATGAGCAGAAATTCACATTAAAGTACTCTGGACGTTGGCGTAAAGCCCTTACTCATGAGAATACTAACATTGAAGTATCTAACTATGTACATACTTTGTCACATTGGATGTAGCATTGGGTAATTTTCTCTTTTGTTGTATACATTTGGCCACGCTCAGTAGCACTCCCTTTGACACAAATATATGCAGTATATGATGTTGTGGGTTCTGTACTCACTCCCAGTAGAAAGCATCTGGCCGAAACGCGTAGGAGTGGGTGCTGTAGGCAGGATCCCTTGGTTTGTCCCCCTCTAGGGACACGTAACTATGTTTTGAGCTTTTGCTCCTTGCTTCCTCCATGATTTTGCTGTGTGTCTGACGTTTAGGTGATATATGACAGAGTATACAGGTTTTTGAAGTGTGCCTCTCTAGGCTTTACATCTTTTGGCCCTATCATGTATTAATGCACTGTGTCACTAGAAACTATCCCAGAGATTTCATAGGGATGAGCATGCAATGATATTATGTGATTTGACCATTTGACCACTGCCACTTCGTTTTCATCTTAGCCCTTTGTCTGTACTACATCATTTCACCTTGTCAGGTACACTTGAGCGAATTATCTGTCTGATTTGACA